>NC_142942.1:39955581-40025581 GCF_046866305.1 Octopus bimaculoides
CAAAGTGTCACAAATATTTCAAACCAATAAAGCATCAACTTCAAAAGTTGCATGCAGCAGAATCACACCATTCCCATGTTTGAAAATAGTATAATTTCTAAAGCTTATTCTAATAAGCAGAGACAGGTTATGTGGCACAATCACCACTGAATTGCAAGAGTTACAGTGTAGGTGTTATCTTGACTAGAATCCTTATCAAGAGTCAATTCATTGGTTTTCTCATTCATATTTCGAGGAAGCAACGTCTAAGAAGTTCACGGCTGCTTTCATTTTTCAAAATGTCATTCAGTGCAACCAGCCTAAAAGTTACATAGTTTGGCAGCACAGTAATAATATAAATGTTCTCCATCCTCACAAATCTGTTATATACGAATATGGCATGTCATTTTGTATGGATGTCTGTATTTTTGTCAATAATATTCACATACTTAACACTGATACGTTAAATTATTTCCCTTAGCTGATTTTTTATTTAATTCATGCAAATGAGTTCGGGTGTAATGTGTTCTACAATTTTTGGATATGTCTACGTTCCTTGGCTACTGGAAATAGGTTAGAACAATTGTCATGCAGATGATGTGTATTGCAATAACAATATGTATCAATTTTCCTCTTCTTCTCAGAGAATAAACCCGCCCTTTTCCATACATGCAATTTCAAATTACTAAAATAATTGATTCACGAGACTAGATAGATAGATAGATAGATAGAGGAACAGACAGACAGACAGACGCCATGAATTTTTAATTTATTAAACCTAATGCAGCCTCCATCCAGTGTGTCACACTGGATGGAGGATATATATATATATATATATATATATATATATATATATATATATATATATATATATATATATATATATATGTGTGTGTGTGTGTGTGTGTGTGTGTGTGTGTGTGTGTGTGTGTGTGTGTGTGTGTATATATATATATATATACACACACAGATTAAGTAATAAACGCGTGTAACTTTTTCCACGAAATAACACGATGGGCTCAATATATTGAGGAAATATCTAGAGCGAACGCAATACATATACAGAAAATTACATATATCTTTATGGTATGAGAGGTGAGCAAGATCGGCCGGTAGTTCACTGCAAGGGACTTGATACACGTTTTGAATACTGGGACAATATCCTGAAACAGAAAGTTCTCAGGAATATGAACAACAGCCATTGAGTTCCTCTACAGGCTAGCAAGAGTAGATGCAAGTTGGTGTCTACGCACCTTCAGGATACGAGCAGGGAACCTATCAGGGAACCTATCAGGGCCTACTGCTGAATTGTGTTTAATTTCGTTTATTGCCGCTAAGAAACCAGGAGTGAGAAACGTTATGTCGTATATAGTGTGTTGAGGATTAGCATAACTGATACTATCGAGATCGCCCATGTCAGGATTGTCAAAAGCAAAGCAATACCGTTTCTGCAGTATAGCACTCATGGTTTTGACATTATCTTGGAGAGTGCCATTTTCATCAGTTACTATATATATAGAATATATATATATATATATATATATATATATATATATATATATATATATATATATATATATATCAACACCTATACACAAATATCTATTCATGTATAAATGAATATGTTACATGTATTTAGCATTTTTCTATATCAACCTGACTGACTTGCTTGTCCTTACATTTACTCCCTTATGAATATATATACTTTAACCATGTAACACAAGCCTTCTGTAGTTTGTTCACTCTTATTATCTTTTATATATATATATATATATATATATATATATATATATATATATATATATATATATATATATATATATATATATATATATATTGCAACATATCTCGTAAATCGTTTTGTGGCACGTATTGTTTTTTACATTTTGAAAAACTTGTCGCTAATAATCAATTGGGTATTGTACTTACTCTTACTGTTACCAGTAATCTTTATTCTTAATCGATTTAAACTTTGACAGCAAATTACACCAAGTCTATCTTTGAATAGATTTCGTGTGTTGTCGGTCTATAAAATTGTATAATCAGCCTGTGACCCACTTGATTGGTTATACGCCTCTTCTAATTATTTGGAAAAAGAGTGGAAAATGAATTTCATTGTCAGAATATCATCAATATAATCAAAATCATTAGCATCAGCATCATCATCGTTGTCGTCGTCGTCATCGTCGTCATTAACATCGTTATTATCAACATCATCATCATCATAATAGTAACCACCATCTCCAGCAATACTGTTATCGCTACTCCTGTCATCATGTATATTAATAAAGGGATGATGATGATGATGATGATGATGATCATGATCATGATCATGATCATGATCATGATGATGATACAGTAAATAGATTGTAGGGAGAAGGACGAAAAAAATGATGATGATAATAATGGTGATGATGGTGGTGGTGGTGGTGGTTTTGGTGTTGACGAGCAATCGGAGGAAGCGGTTAACAGAAGTGTTTGTTATTCCATTAATTATTTAGAATTCATTTTGAGAATGTTATAGAAGAGCAGAATGGGAATGGAGAAGATGAGTGTAGTGATTATCATTGTAAAATAATGATTAGAGTTGGAGAATTTGCTAAAAATACAGATAATGATGATACTAATATAGTTTTTGACGATGATGGTGATGTTTATAATGATATTAAACGCAGCTGCGTACAGCTTGTTGCTAAATTACAGTAAGGTCATAAAATATTAATGACAATAAGGGGATAAAGAAGAAGAAGAAGAAGAAGAAGAAGAAGAAGAAGAAGAAGAAGAAGAAGAAGAAGAAGAAGAAGGGGGATGAGGAGGAGGAGGAGGAGGAATAGGAGGAGGAGAAGAAAAAGAAGAGAAGAAGAAGAAGAAGAAGAAGAAATAATAGAAGAAAGAGAAGAAGAAGAAGAAGAAGAAGAAGAAGAAGAAGAAGAAGGAGGAGGAGGAGGAGGAGAAGGAGAAGAAGAAGAAAAAGAAGAAGAAGAAGAAGAAGAGGAGGTGGAAGAAGAAGGAGGAGGAGGAGGAGAAGGAGAAGGAGAAGGAGAAGAAAAAAGAAGAAGAAGAAGAAGAAGAAGAGGAAGTGGAAGAAGAAGAAGAAAAAAGAAGGAGAAGAAGAAGAAGAAAAAGGAGGAGAAGGAGAAGAAGAAGAAGAAGAAGAAAGAGAAGAAGAAGAAGAAGAAGAAGAAGAAGAAGAAGAAGAAGAAGAAAAAGAAAAAGAAGAACGAAGTGGATGAGGAGGAAAGAAGACAAATAAAGAAGAGGGAGGGAAAAAGTAGAAAAATCGTTAATAATAAGAAATCACTATTATTATTATTATTGAAAGAGCAGGGCATGCCATCAAATATACACGGGGGTAGAATATACGAAGCCTAGTATACCCATCATGACTACCCGTGTGATAAGGGTACACCAGGCACATGCATCACAACCATACGTGTGTGACATGGTGATCTCATATCAAGATGAATAGCGCATGACCTTGCAGGTGGAGGTTAGTTCGAATTTTCTTCAGGTAGAGTAGCTCATCCCATCCGAAAGGTCCCTGAATAAAGGTTGTTTAAGGATATTGAACAAAACACCCATGTTTCCAAAGGTGAATTATCCAAACCCCAAAGAATTCCTCTCAACACATGACTATGATGCTCGTAATCAGAGATGCATATTTCGTCAGCCAATAAAGGACATGCTCAACTGGTTAAGGTCACCTAAGCGACAAACAAATTTGTGGTATTGAGCAAAATATTTGCTGTAGCCCATCTTTTATACCAAGACAAGACAATGTACATGATTACTCTTCTAATCAGTTAAAATAAGAAGCCATAAGAGCCACTGCCGGATATTTTATCAGGACATATTATTATTATTATTATTATTATTATTATTATTATTATTATTATTATTATTGTTCAGTAGTTTTATTTTTCTAACGTGTTTCACTTCACTACCGAGCGCAGCTCTGTGCGCCTTGGGTATGTGCTGTGGTTTGCTGTGGTGCTCTTATGTTTACTGTATTGAAAGTGTTTTGCGTAGAATGTGTGCAGTATCCAGTAGTGCAATTTTCTGTATGTTATATATATTTGTAAGTCCTGGTGTTTTTGTTATGTATTTGTCTGAATATTTTTTTATTATACCTAAGGCACCTACTGTGATAGGAATTGTTTCTGTTTTTAGACTCCACATTCGAGTTATCTCTATTTCCAGGTCTTTGTATTTTGAAAGTTTTTCCATTTCTTTTAGAGAAACGATGTCATCTGCTGGTATTGATACATCAATTAGAAAGCATTTTTTTCCTTCATGATCTTTGACAACTATATCTGGTCTATTTGCCTTAATTTCTCTATCTGTGTGTATTGGCATATCCCAGAGTATGGTTGCTTTCTCGTTTTCTGTGACCTATTCTGGCGTGTGTTTATACCATGTTTTTTCTGTTGTTATTCCATAGTGTTGGCATAGCTTCCAGTGTATATAGGTCCCAGGTCTGTCTTGTCTGTGAATATATTCCTTCTTAGCCAGGACTGGGCAGCCAGAGATAATATGATTTATTGTTTCTTGTCCATCTCCACATATTCTACTATTATTATTTTTATTATTATTATTATTATTATTATTATTATTATTATTATTATTATTATTATTATTATTATTGTTGTTATTATTTATATTATTATTATTATTGGTGAGCCAAGCTGTATCGGCCTTTGCCTTTCCCTTGGATAACACTGGTGGCGTGGAGAGGGGAGGCTGGTATACATGGACGACTGCTGGTCTTCCAAAAACAACCTTGCCCGGACTTGTGCCTCCGAGGATAACTTTCAAGGTGCAATCCCATGATCATTCGTGGCCGAAGGGAGTCTCCGGTGATCATTATTATTATTATTATTATTATTATTATTATTATTATTATTATTATTATCATGATGATCATCATTATCAGTAGTAGTAGCAGCAACAGCAGCAATTAAAGAAGGAGGAGGAGGAGGACGAGGAGGACGACGACGACAACGATTACGTGAACGCGCAAGTTTACTTGCGTCTCTATGCTAGTAGAAACTGACGGATGGAAAATCAAGACAGACAAACGGCAGCAAAATCGTTCAGAAATCAAATAACACTAACGTATTTTTATATTATTTATATTACAAACATATTAACACTTTACAGTATACTTACCTTTATACGTACTTCTATACATCGATTTAAAACGACAGGAATATCCAAGGAAAGCCGGAATTTAAGAGAAGAGCAGACCAAAAGGTCTGATGCTATTCATTTAAAAATTATTCAGTAGTACTTTTTATTATTACCTCCGCTTTTGAAACTATTTTGAATTGTGAATTTGTTAATTTTGGCTTGTTTTACATAAGGATAAACTATTTAGTTCTGTTACTAAATTTTCTACAGCCATCTTCACATTACTTGACTACCATTGGGATTGATCAAGTACCGGGCAAGGATTCTGATTTTTTATTTTCGGTTTTTACTTAACTTTTAAGAGCGGTCAGGTTTATTTTTAGTATTCTCCTTTATGAGAGCAGTCGAGTTTATTTAAGATATTCTTATTTTAAAAATCATAGCTGGCAAATCGTTGAGAGGACGTTGATGTTGTCTTCGCGCAGTTTTGCCCTCTCTGGGTGCTCTTTTTCGTAATGAATTGCGAAGGAAAGCAGGAGACCGCTCCAAACTTTGCATTCCATATTGATGATGATGATGATGAAGACGTTGATGATGATGATGAAGATGTTGATGATGATGATGATGATTTCCAATGGAAACGTAAATCCTTATCATTACCGTCAAAACAATGATGGTCGTCGATTGCTTGTGATTTTGTACTTGAATAAAGGAATAAGTGTTCATATGTTCAGATAATAATAGGAATTGGAACTACGTGGAACCATGACACAATGTGAACCTTATGATGTTAATATTGTATTGCTGTCGGGCCTTGAGTCAAGAGTATAAAAGAATGTTGTATTTCTGTATATTCGTATATATAAATATACGTATGCCTTTACATATATGATGGACTTTCCCTTCGAAAATGAAGTGTGAGTGTTCAACTTTTCTAGAACGACCTGTACAAATGCTTAGCTTATACTCATCAAATGTATGTACAGAACACGAGCTCTCTTCCTTCAGCAAATTGACATTGCGAGATGTGTACTGCATGCCACACGTCAGATTTCAAAACATCGCAGAACAATGTGAGATGAAGTATTTCGCTCAAGAACTCAACGCTCCACCCGTTTTAGGAATGGAAGCGAAAATCTAACTCATGCGCCTCACACACATACACACGCACGCATTTAAATATATGTGTGTGTGTGTGTGTGCTTGTGTGCGTGTCTGTGTGTATATGTGTATGTATATATGTATCATCCATACATAAATGTATGAGGATATGTGTGTGTGTTTGTGCGTGCACATATTTGCATATTATTATATGGCAGTATTGCGGCAGTTGTAAAATTAGTGTTGCTGTGATAATAAAGCGAATGGTGGCTTTTAATTTCTATCTTTATGAGAAGGTTTTCTCTTTGATATCTTTGAAAATATGTTTCTTTTATTTCTATGCTTCAGTTCATGAAATGAAGTTATCTGAAGCAATAATACTATAAACATTTTAACATTTAATGGATGAATAAATATTAGACGTAATGTATAAATTTATGTTTTAAATCTACGAAATTTAGGAGAGACGTAAGTCAGTTACATCGACCCCCAGATCACAGTTTGTACTTATTTTTTCAAGCCCAAATGGACGATTGGGAAATTTGATCACGGTGGAATTTGAACTCAGAGCGTAAAGACGGAAAACATGCCGCTAAGTATTGTACCCTTTGTACTAATAATTCTGCCAACTCATTGCCTTATGATGTAAAAATAATGGTTTTAAGTTATGGGTCATGGCCAGCAGCTTCAGGAATGGGCTAAATCGATTGCATTGACCCCAGTGTTCAGGCTGTACTTAGTTCATCAGTCCCGAAAGAATGACACCCAAAGTCAAACCTTGTGGAATTTGAACTCCGAAATGCAGCTAAGCACTTTGCAAGGCCGTGCTAATGATTCTTTAACTCACCACCTTTCATGATTTATAAATATTCTTTACTACTCTATGCACAAGGCCCGAAATTTCTGGGAAGGGGACCAGTCGATTAGATCGACTCCAGTATGCAATTGTACTTAATTTATCGACCGCGAAAGCTGTAAGGCAAAAACGATTTCTGCACAATTTTAACTCAGAATGTAAGCACAGACGAAATACCTATTTCTTTACTGCCCACAAGGGGCTACACACAGAGGGGACAAACAAGGACAGACAAACGGATTAAGTCGATTATATCGACCCCAGTACGTAACTGGTACTTAATTTATCGACCCAGAAATGATGAAAGGCAAAGTCGACCGCGGCGGAATTTGAACTCAGAACGCAGTGGCAGACGAAATACCGCTAAGCATTTCGCTCGGCGATTATGTATAGATACACTTTTCCACTCTAGGCACAAGGCCCAAACTTTTTGGGGAGGGGGCAGTCGAGTAAATCGAGCTCAGTATATAACGGGTACTTAATTTATCGACCTCGAAAGGATGAAATGCAAAAACGATCTCGGCGGAATTTTGAACTCAGAACGTAAAAACAGACGATATACCGCTAAGCATTTCGCCCGGCGAAGATGTATAAATATTGAAAACCTGTTAATGTGTGCATTAATGTTTCAGAAATGTTTTTAATTTTATTACACTATTAGTTCATTCACCTGGATTGCTTGTATGCTGCACTGCAATGATGTACTTCTGTACAGATTATTAGTTCTATACTTTGTATGACTTTTACCTCTACAATGATATATTTCAGTTCGTAATCTGTTATCTTCTTTTCATTCTACATGTTTTCCTCACAAATGTACTGCCAAGCTGATAACCTACTTTGAAGGACTTAGCCGATCTAAACAAAATCACTACTAATATTACCAAGTCCGAAATAATGTCCAAACTTTATTCTGTCGGTTTCCTGATGCAGCACTACTACGTTACAGGGGTTTAAATAATCCAACACTAATCGTCAAGCGGTGAGACACAGACACATACTATGTGTGTTTGTATATATATATGTGTATATATATATATGTGTGTGTGCATATATGTATATATATATGTATATATATATATATATATATATATATATATATGCGTGTGTGTGTGTGTATATTGTATATATATATATATATATATATACATATATATATATATATATATATATATATATATATATATATATATATATATATACATATATATATATATGTATATATTGTATATATATATATATATATATGTGTGTGTGTGTGTGTGTTGGTTTCACTGTGTATAGATAAAAACAATTTGATTCAGGTAACTCCCAATAAATCATTTGAGTACCCTTCTTTCGTTAGTCTGATAATTATACTGAAGAGTGTAATGTAATATTTATTACTGTGCGTGAAATCTTAAGATGTAGGATTATCCAAAATTTTGTAACTCTTCATGCTCGCATTGGGGCTTAGATTGCAAATAAAGAACAAATTTAGAGTAGTTTCTAGATATTTGACATCTACTTCTATCGTATATGCGAAGGCGTCCCAGCGACCTTAATTATAATGATAGTTTTATAATCATTTACTTCAAAAACAATATATATATATATATATATATAGAATGTTCTCTAGGGAAATTCAGCGCACACCAGTACATGAAGGAGCAAGACAAATGAAAATATACGAAGTGAAGAATTAATCTTTTGTGGTTTGACCGTAGATGGTCTATCTCTAGCATAAAGGTTGTCCACTTAGTGGTCATCCCTCCTCATATGTATGTAATATAATTTTTCTGAATTTTCACAATTTTCTTTATGCTAGGCTACTGGTTTTAAATTGGTGTTAATTAAATTAATATCCAATTTATCACACTTATTTATACATATATATATATATATATATATAACACTAGCAGAGATGTTCTAATATAAAACTTTTCGTTATATATTACAGGAAAACAGCAAAATATGTTGTGTAGAAATTTGTTATTCAAAATTCAATTTATTCTACAATGGGGATAAAATTTATCGTTTAATCCGGAAATTAATTCTGAATTTATAATAGAAAAGAAGAAGAAGAAGAAGAAGAAGAAGAAGAAGAAGAAGAAGAAGAAGAAGAAGAAGAAGAAGAAGAAGAAGAAGAAGAAGAAGAAGTGGAAGAAGATGAAGAAGAAGAAGAAGAAGAAGAAGAAGAAGAAGAAGAAGAAGAAGAAGAAGAAGAAGAAGAAGAAGAAATTCAAAATTTCACACTTTTATGAAAGGAGATAAATTCTCTCACATATGTTGAAGGAAATTACGCAAGAGCTTCTAGGTAAACAACATGCTTTGTTTTCCGGTTTGGAATATACACAAAATATGCCTTGCAAACTACCAACCCCGGAAACCAGTAGATTTCAAAATCTGACCTTGAGCCTTATTAATGGAGATTGCGAAGCAACGTCGTACTAAGAATTATGTTCGTTTGAACTCAAATGGCCAGTCTGTGAGTTTGGTTGGAATTCTAAGAATGAAAACCCTTTCCCCAGCAGCACATCCAGTGATCATGGTAGTTTCTATCACATTCGCTGATAATGTCTTGATATTCAACCCTGTCCCGTTGCATTTTCTTTTGTTAAGATAGGTCTGTGACCATTCTCTAGGAGAACACTCAGATGAATGATGGCTGGGTACCTCTCATGGATGGGAAAATTAAAGATACGCAAAAAATACTCATTGTTACTTATGTATCTTCTTGTAACTGATGTTTAAATAATCTAAAACTTAAATATGTATATACATATATTAATCTAAATTTCTATAATTAATCTATCAATTAATTAATTTATTTATTTAAAACAATTTCGTAGTTTAATCTTATTTTAAATATGTAATATGACCATTTTACTACAACAAATTATATCTACAAGAATTAGTATCATAAAATAGGGTATATATATATATATATATATATATATATATATATATATATATATATATATATATATATATATATATATATATATATATATATGTATATATATATATACATATGTATATATATATATGCACAAATTAGGTAAAATCATTATATAAGTAAGTTATGTCTATATTTAATTTTACGTTCAACTGTGGAATTAATCATTTTTTTTAATTCTTAATTAGTAATATCTCCTTAAATACATTAGTACATAACAAACAAAAATTACTACCTGTTCGATAAGATTTTGGCTTACAAACTATCTCCCAATTTAAATTGTAATTAATATTTTTAGATTTTAGTTCCCATATATATTTACTAAGGCCAGTAGAATTAATTAAACTCATATTCTTAAATGAATTCATGTGTTAAGACACCCGTAATTTAATTTTATTAGAAGTCGACCCTATGTAAATAGTATTTAAATTGTAATCATTGCTATTATTATCATCAATCAAAGTTACTACACATTTATACACTACATCCTCCAAATTATATTTATTATTAAATTTAGTTTTATATCTACATGTACAATTAATTATATTCTGGCCTATATTATTATTATTATTATTATTATTATTATTATTATTATTATTATTATTAGATTTGTCTTTGTAAAACTTATTCAGCTTAAATTTATCAAAAGAAAAAACCATATTACCAACATTATTATTAGTAGAATAACCGACTCCAAAATTATTAACAGAAAAAATGTTATTATATTTTTTGTTATCTTTAATGAATATATATATGTGTGTGTGTGTGTGTGTATGTGTGTGTGTATGTATGTATGTATATGTATGTATGTATGCATGTATATATAAAACGTATGTTTTGCGTAACTCAAATATAACACGCACGCACACACACACACACACACACATATATTGCTTATATTAGATTTCTTTGAGATTGGAAAAGCTACGTCGTATAGTTTTTATACATGATTTGCACCTTTGAGCTGCGTAACAGATGTTTAGATTGGCTTCCAAATGAATGTTGTACGGGTGTACATTCACCGATCTCGCACCCTTTACATTATAATAGAATAAATAGCAATCTTCATTGCTGAGTGCGATTGTTGTAGTAGCAATCACTTTACTGGAAGCTACACCTAATTCGATATGAAATGAGGTGCATAATAATCTGCATTACCTCTGGATATCCTTGTTGTTCATTTTGATAATATATATATATATATATATATATATATATATATATATATATATATATATATATATATATATATATATATATATATGCAGGTATGTATGTATATAAAGCTTCACCGTGTCACACTTTGACATAATTTACCTTCCGCCTACCAATGGGTCCAATGGACCCATTTCAGTTTTTTCTGTTGCTTTCACTTACAGTTTATATTATTTCCTTCTGTTGATTTCTCGTGACTTATTTTTTCTTGACTTTCTTTTATATGTCAAATAGCAAATTTTCCGTACGTTTATAAAAGCTAGATATTTTCACTTCATACGTTAATTAATGTATCGGTCCATTGGACCTCCAAATTAAATTCATACAATACATTTGTCATTCTAAACAGAATAAAAGCAGTATCAAATATTATTTTCCTAGATATTCATTAGATGTAGAATATATAAAATTGTATTCAATTTATTTGTTAATTTTAGGTAAAATAGGAAAATTATGAAAATATTCCTGTAAATGTGTGTAGTATTGCATCACCTTCAATCTGCTGAGTTGTAGGGTGATGCAATATTTCTGTGATGACGCATTTCTTACAATATATTGCATCATCTTTTAGGCGAGTATAAATATGTGAGAGAGCATTATCTGACTAGTTTGCTATCAAGTTTCTTATAGTTCAGTTGTGCTTTCCAATATGCCGTGACGTGAAAACTTGAGTGAAGATCAAATATCGGAAAAGGTTATGGGAATTAGATGAAGGATAGTAAGAATATAGTCGTGATTCCTTCTATTGCTCTGAAGATGATGGTGAAAGTGATTGTGTGCTGGGCAGTTTAGGTTCTATGTCATCTGATGATGAATATACTCAAAAAGAATTATCTGCAAGCCACCCAATTATAAGTGAGCAATATATTTCTAGAGAGAGACAAGAAGTTTGGCATTCTAATGCTGTGATTCAAGCATTGTCTAAAAAAAAATATGTAGTCACAGATATGAATACAATGCACTCTCAGTCTTGAATTGATTCTAAAAGTGCTGAAATGAAATCTGAAGTTATAATGTGTTACAACAACACAAAAGGAGGAGTAGATACACTAGTTAAGATGGTAAGTACATACACAAAGGAATGACTCGAAGATGACCTATAGTTATATTCTACAGCATGATTGTAATATAAGTGCAGTGAATGCTTTCATTGTTGCTAAGAAGTTTCACTTGCAAAGTTTCAAGGATAAAAGAAGACAGTGCCTGATTCAGTTAAGAAAGGAACTTGCTGGAGTTAATGCTAAACAAGAACATGACAAACAATTTTCTAGTTCAGCTAACTTTTCTCAGCCAAACAAGAAAAGGAAAAGAAGACGATCTTCAACCTCATTTGTGATTCCTTAGCCAAAGAAAAAAGGAAGTTCTTTTTGTGACCCCCCCCCAAAAAAAAACGCAGGAAAACTCATACTACATGTAAGATTTGTAATACACATATTTGCCAAGGACATTCCAATGTTGTCAGCACTCACTGCTATGAAGAGGTGTAATTCTGTATTTTTTAAAAATTTATAATATATTCTGTAAGCTGTGTTTTTTTTTATTTGTTAGAAACAGTAATTCTTCATTAATCTGTGGCGTACATAATGTAGCTACTAAATAGTGATAGTTTGAATAAAATTTAATGAAAAGAAAATTAACGAGTCCATTGTATGACCCCATACATTTTCTCTGGTAGACCAAGAGCTAAGCAAATAACAATCAACAATTGCTTGACTTCTTTATATATATATATATATATTATACGATATTATATTATATCATATTATATTGTATTCTTTGTGCGTTCCGTATAAACTTCATATACATATATGTTTCTCACCGCCATTTATGTATATATGCGTGTAGTAACGTACATCACGGCCCTTAAATTTCCTGAGGCTCACTTTAACAACATCATAGTAAAATCATGGAAGAAATCGGCTCTGGGCTGAAATAAAAAGCGTTGATCCTATTAACTTTTAAATGATAAAAGAATGTGAATGAGCAACAATAAAGCAAAATAATAAATATGCAATACCGAAGTGCTTAGGGGAGGTTTAAGTATGTCTGAACTACAATCAGAGGACTGAAATGAAAATTGCGCGGTAATCTCATTGTTCGTGACGTAGATACACATACAGAATCATTTATATACATACATACACATATATCTGTGTGTATAAATATATGATACATATACATATTCATATATATATATATATATATATATATATATATATATATATATATATATATATATATATATATATATATATATATATATATATATATATATACATACGTATATGTGAGATTAAACACACATACGCACACACATTAATTGCAAAACCACACTGCCGTTTCCTGTTCTGTAGATGACATATACATTATTCACTTCCTCCAAATAAGTTTAATTCAAAACAAAAGGACCAAGGTTACTTATCAAGTTTTTCACTTACCGGAAATACCTTATATAATTAGTGAGTTTATGACATTGTTATCCGAATAATAAATCTTGATTTATATCTTATTTTGTCCATGCTAATTGCTTCTAACAAACGATCGAGGTTATCGTCTCGTGTGTGAATCATTGTTTCATGTCTAACTTTGTTATTACCACACTGAAATGGTTGTGCACAATCGCAAGACACAGATCAATAGTAAAACTTTGTGTTTTCCCCGGAATGGAAAATATACACGCCACGAAATAACGCGTACGGAGAAGTGCATGTGCATCCGCGTTTGTTTGGGTATTCGTGTACGTACGTGCGTTTGTTTCCGTAAGTGTGTCTGTCGTATACACACACACACCCACACACACACACACACACACACACACACACACACACACACACATATATATATATATATATATATATATATATATATATATATATATATATATATATATATCGAAAAATAGACAAATGTATATATATATATATATATATATATATATATATATATATATATATATGGTGGTTGTCTACTCCTTAAACAGAGTTTGACCACCTCCTGCACCTACACCTTAGCCCTTTCATGGCGTCTGATGTGGCTTTTTAAACCAGACAGTGTTTTGAAAAAACACCCACACAGATTGCACCTCCGATTTGCACTACCGATACCTGCAGGTAAGTTCTGCTCATTGTGGATCCTAACATGTCTTATAAGACCCCCATTGGATTTGCAAACCATATATATATATATATGTATATATATATATATATATATATATATATATATATATATATATATATATATATATATATATATATATATATATATATATATATATATATATATATATATATATATATATATATATATATATATACATATATACACATATGTACATATGTACATATATTCACTCAGTACTGCTTGGCATTCGCTACAGAAACTCCTATACGACATTTCAGAGTGTTTGAATGCCAATCTCCGGTCAGTGCAAACTTAGTACATCTACAGAGAGTGATAAAATTCAAATATCCAGTCATCATCATAGTCTTTGGAGTGATCACTTGTGATGATGACGTTATGCCTCCATTCAGATCCCACAGGGCCTCAGACTCAACACGGAGGCCTAAATCAAGTAACTGGAGGAGGAAGTGCTACCCTCGGCCTACAGGGTAGATGCTGGAAGACCATATGTTTGGCAACAGGACTCTGAAACATTCTACAGAAGCAGAACACAGTCATGGCTGTCAGAAAATTTCTGCGACCACATTACTTCTAACATCTAGCCACTTAACTCCTCAGACTGCAACCCCCTTGATTATTATGATGAGCGACAGACCAAAACATCTTGTAACACCAAAGATGAATTGAAGGCAAGGATTATTGCATCATTCACCAACTTATACAAGGGGGCCGTCCAGAAGAGTTACAGGAGATTCCGAAGTTGTCTGGAGGCTGTAGTTGAAGCCAATAGCGATTTTGTTGAATAAAAGTTTTCTTTCGTATTTCAAGGTATTTTTCTGTAATATTGGTAAATATATCTGCTAAAATGAGATGTTAGTTTTATTTTCACTTTTGCGTAATTTAGACGACAGTTTATTCATCGGATATATGTATATATATATATATATATATATATATATATATATATATATATATATATATATATATATATATATATATATGTGTGTGTGTGTGTGTGTGTGTGTGTGTGTGTGTGTGTGTGTGTGTGTGTGTTTGTGTATATATATATATATATATATATATATATATATATATATATATATATATATACACAAACACACACACTGGTACAAAGAAGGTATATCCGGGTTGTCGGCGGCCAGTGACTTGAAATTTGCCGGAAGTGTGTACTTCTGATGACAGCAACACGGCACCTCATATTTTTTGCTGACAGATACTGTTGGTTGGTAGATGACATGCACTTTTACGAGGAGCCACAGCTAGCAATAAGGGGCGCAGGTTGAATATTGTGGAACCCTATTGACAATAGTCCATTTGATGGTAGGTGTTTCGTCTCAGAGGACACGAATTTCTCCACAGACAGAGAATTGGAGTTCTCTCTGTCCTTAGATCTAAAGGAATGCAAATGATGGGAGTATATTGATGTCATTAGCTGCCATGCCTGTATAGTACTTAGTAATGTCATCGGATGGTGTAAGGGTGGCCCTGTATACTACAGCCCTTTAGAGGCCCCTCCTAGAGAGCATGTGATAGGGTTTTTGAAGTTACAGGCTGGAATTGGGTGTTGTGTGGGAGGGTTTTTACGTATGCTGTACATGTGATTTTAGATGTGGTGCTGCCTAAGCAAGAGTAACTTGCCTTGACATTATGGCGGTTGAAGAATTTGTAATACTCATGGCGTCTGAGGGAATATCTCTTTATTAAAGACTAACGTCCACAAACTAGCCACCATAAACAACACCGCAAATCACCAAACCCAAGCACTTCTTTATGTCTGTATACCCGCCTCTCATCCCTTCTACATCACCCCTTGTACATAACCACACGTGCATGTATGCATACACGCGCGCATATGCGTGCGTGTGCGTATGCATCTACTCGCCGTGCATATGCGCATGAATGTGTGTACACTGACGTACATATATATATATATATATATATATATATATATATATATATATATATATGCTTACTTACAGAATACCCCCTCAGCAAACGACAACATTAAATTGCTCCAGATTTACTCTTGATATTTAAACACGTCTTTTTGACTTATGTCTCCCACTCCTTTGATTCACATACGGCTTTGTGAATTCCTGTTCATTGCAGTTCATTTTCTCCAAATCATGGATTAATTCTATGAGAGACATATTTATTAAGGATGTATAATCAACATCCGACAAAACATCTATCCCTCACAGTTGTAAAGAGTAAAGCAACGTCCCTTCCTGAGTCATATAAACACATTGAGCCGGTTTTCTGGTTTCATGGCGTATATATTCCACACCTGAATGGAACGCCAATCTGTCGCAGGAATTTACCAGCCGAGCGAACCGAAGCAGAGGTAAATGAAACCTTTTGCTTAAGAACACAACGCATTACCCGGTCCAGTAATTGAAACCACAATCTAAATGTCATGAGTCTAACGCCCTAACCACTAAGCGACGCACCTCCTCTCTCACAGTAGGGTTAAGATTATCCTTAACTGATTATGACAGTTTCTTATTATCCGAAGTTCATGTTGAAGAGTGGTTACGTCAATTGTTCCTTGTCGCTGTATGCCTTCATTTAGTAATACTAAAGTAGGAATCGGTCTGCGCAATCCGACCCTCTTTTTAGATTTGGATGTCTGCCACAGTGGCTCAGGGACCTAAGTCTGGTGCAGTGACCATCAAGCTGTAGATTTTATATTAGTGTGGCCTTCTCTGTGAATTATCTTACAAGACTGGGTAACTACAATAAAACTGGTGATGCCGATAGATACTAAAAGGGCACCAGATCCCTAGAGGGGGCCCCACTTCTTGATTTGCAGTCGAAGTTAACTCCCCGGCATTTTCCTATCCCAACAAGTAGTGATCGAAGTCGGTAAAAAAAATTCCGCTAGTCTCAGATGCCGACAGGAGAAGTGTTTCCTGTATTTTCAACAGAGCTTTTTTTTTTTTTACAAAGAGTAATAAACTGCATTTAATTAATTTTATTATTTCTCTATTCATTAAGGCGGCGAGCTAGCAGAAACGTTTGCACGCCGGGCGAAATGCTTAGCGGTATTTCGTCCGTCTTTACGTTCTGGATTCAAATTCCGCCGAGGTCGACTTTGCCTTTCATCCTTTCGGGTTCGTCAAATTAAGTACCAGTTATGCACTAAGGTCGTTGTAATCGTCTTAACACCTTTGTCTGTCTTTGTTTCCCCCCCTCTATGTTTAATCCCTTGTGGGCAATGAAGAAATAAGAAACGTTTGCACTCTCGACAAAATGCTAAACGGCATTTCGTCCGTCCTTATGTTTTGAGTTTAAATTCCATAGGTCGGCTTGGCCTTTCATCAATTCGGAGTTGATATAATGAGTACCAGTTGAGCACCGGACCTATGTAATCGACTTAGCACCTCCCTCGAACTTGTCGGTTTTGTCCCAATATTTGAGGTTATTGTTTCTATGTTTTTTTTTATTCTCTATGCGAATGAGGAAAATGTAAAGACAGCAAATAACAATGAATTTTTTGTGATATTTATTTTCGTTGTAAAATGATGCTCGGAATAAGAATCGAACCGATTATTTTCACCATCAATACGGTTTATTTTCCTTTCGCTTCACCTCTCTTCCAAATTGTCGTAAAGGTGATAATAGCGTAAAGGTGATAAATGTGATTCAAGAGGTTAAGCTTTTGGCAGGATTATTAACACGTGGGTTCTTCCTTTCGATAATGTACGTATGTTGCGATATATACGACTGTATTTTCATTTTATCTTGTAGGCCTGGTGTTTCTATTTTTCATGTGTACGTGTAAGTATTAGCGTGTTTGTTCCTATACGTCTGTTTCTTCTAGCTATACATGGAATAGAGTAAAGCGTATTTGCTGATGAACACCTTTAATTGCTGCCATCTTCTTAGTGGTAATGTCTCCTTCAGCAGATAAATATTATCTTGTAACGGTTTCGTTTCTCAAACATTTATGTTTATTGTTTTCTATCCGTTTGAAGTTCACTATCTTTTTAATATGCTTTTATCAATAAAGTGTTTCGTAGCATTAATACTTGACGACATTTGCATAACAGTAAAAAAAAACAGGAACATAAACTGCAAAATGAAACGTTTATAGAATATTACTTCACTTTGGAAGAAATCTAAAGTACAGTTAGAATGATTTGGGTGAAATCTAGCTTGAGAACGTATATATGTACAAAGTCTGTGACTATGTATGAATAATGAATACAACATGTACATTGTATATGGAACACTGTGTGCATTTCGTGTATATTATTTATATCACACATAGTTGTGTGGTTAAAAGCTTCGCTTTCTATGCAGGTGGATTCAGTTTCGATCCCATTATATGATACCTTATCCAAAAGCCTAGGCCATTTTTTCTCAAGCGGGGCCCATATAACGCAGTGATCCATATAAGATGTTGTTAAGGTTTATAAGCCATACATTAGTTATACTTCTACAATACAAAGAATATTTTAGCAATTCTTTAGTTACACAATCCTTAATGATATCTAAATATGAAAGGTTTATATTCTTTGAAATCTGTAAAATAGGAATAAATGGGGTACATAAGCAAAAGAGAAAACAATTGTTTCAGAACCATTGGTCCACAGCGTAGCCTCAAGTCAACCAATTCCCTCTCAGTCAATTTCATACATTGAATCTGTGCTAAAGCCCGTTCGTATGTGTGTTGTGTATGTGTGTATGTGAGTCTGTGTGTATATGTGTATGCGGACGTATGTGTGTGCGAGCGTCTGTGCGTGTGCACGCGAGTATATGTATTTATGTACGTTTCGTCTTTCTCCAGTATCATTTCGAGAGCCATTTTAAATATGATATTACGTACATGCTATTCATTCAACGCAAATTCCTGTACTTCCAGTTAATTGATCCCCCGATACTCTACTGGAATAGAAATGAGTGTGGTATTGAAGTATATCTCTTGTTATCAAGTAACAGTTTGCAAACCGAATGCAAATCCCAGCATTATTTAACACAACCAATAATGAGATGCAACATATGTTCAGCAATATCTAGGATCAAAATTCAAAACAATTTTAAACACACCAAGAGATAAAGTCTATGATTTGCAGTTGTCGAAATATAGAGATCTTTGGGCTGAAAATGAAATGCATTAAGAAAAGCATAATCTATAATACTGATGTCAGCAAAATCTCCTTCAATACCCCCCATATATATATAAAACTGTCCGATGAACAGGAACGTGAAACTCCGAGTAACAGTCTCTTGTTATATTTCTGCTGCTTTTAAATAAAGCATATTACTCTACCTCTGGTATTTGAGTACACTTTTTTCCGCCTTGTTGCACATTTTATGTGCTTATTCCGGTATATACATATATATATATATATTATATTATATTATATATTCGAAAACAATTTCAAAAATCACCTGCATGTAACAGATTATTTCTTTCGTGAATCAGAAGAGAGAACCACGTTTTTTAACTTTAATTAAATGTCAAGAGATAAAGAAAATTAACAAGGGACCAACACATTTGCAGAGAAAAAATAATTCACCTCCTTTGCCACCAAATTCTAAACAACAAAAAAAAGATGTTGGAATGAGAATTAATTTTCCCACGCTATCTTTTGCATAAAACCTGTCTTCTGAGATGAAATTGAAAGAAAACCCATCTGATGTTTGATGAAATCTCTTAACGTTCAATACATTCAGCTATTATAGGATATTCCTCTTTCAGCCTACTGATAAATCCACTTGGCTTAAAGATGCTGATTATACAGAATATTTATTCATAGGGTCGTAATCCAGTTACCATGCACAGAGACGAGTACCGTACCCACATACGCACTCACACATGCACTCACACACGGCCTACGTGCACCTCACCACATATATATACACGCTCAGAATCACGCAAAATCTGGCACATACTCTCCTTCTCTCCCAATCTCTCTCACTCTGTATCTCTCTCAACAACTCCCTCTCTGTCTCTTAGAAACTCATACATATACACACGTACCGTACACACACACAAGAGACAGAAAGAAGAAGAAGAAGAAGAAGAAGAAGAAGAAGAAGAAGAAGAAGAAGAAGAAGAAGAAGAAGAAGAAGAAGAAGAAGAAGAAGAAGAGTGCGATATGAAAAGAACAAGGACGAGGTCGGCGATGAGATGATGCAGGAGGGGAGACGGTGGGGAAGGGAACGTGGTGACTTGATGAAGAAGAGCTGAAGGAAATGGTTATGGAGGGGGAGAGAAGAGAACGAGAATAGCAAAAACGAAAGGGAAACATCAAAAAGAAAAGAAGAAAAATAACAAGAAATAATTCTCATAATGTTCAAGCCAACGATGAACTTATACTGAAGAAATTATAACAGAAATATGAACGCTTTAGATGATTAACTTTTACTTATGCAGTCCATGGATAATTTTGGTTTAATATGTAAAGTTTATATTGTAAATGAGCCAAAATCACAACCTTTACACGACACTTGCAGCAAGTAAAAATAGTAGACACATCTTCATGAGTACACACCCTTCTGAATTTGAACAAAGACAAATATTATATATGGTCTGATGCGGAACATGCTTTGTTGTTCATTGTGCGTCTTTAAAGCCTAAATTTAAACTCTGCCGAGGTTAATTTTTGCATTTCTTCCCACCAGGTTTGATAAAATATGGTGGCTGTCAACGACTTCTTTCAATGGTGAAGCTTTGAATACATTGATCTGTTTGAATAAAGACTGAATTCTCAGGATTAGGAAGAATTTTACTATAGATTACATCGATCTTTGGTGTCCTCTGATTAAATTATGGTTTCTGATTTAGGTATGAGGACAGTAATTTTTAAGCGAGATAGTTATTCGATACTATCGACTACAGTACTTGACTGGTAATTTCCTGTATAGGCCGTGGAGAAAGAAAAGATAAAGTTTAACTGCAGTATACCAATGACTTTGTCAGATACCCGCATTTAACTACGGCTAAACATTTCTTTCTAGGAGTTTGGTCTATAATTTGGGCACAAGGATTGCAGTCTAGCACTGGAAGGTTTAAATAGAAAAGTTGACCCCGGCAGAATTGGAATCGGTATGTAAATAATTGGAAGAAATTTCTCTTTTTTTTTCTTTTTAAATTTGTGTTTTCATTTACCAATTCAGTTTGGCGAACAAAGGACTCGGGTGCTTATTCATTGCTGATCAATATTAGCTTCAAATAAAAAAAGACGGAAAGAGCAGGATATTTGTACCCACGCTTGCAACACTAGAAATGAAAAAGAAGAATTATTCCACGTCAGGAATTATATTTCATTAGCATTTCCATGCCTATACCAAAAGAAAAAAAAAACTGGAAAATATTCATCGGTTTCTGTTTCATATTTTTGAACAGAAATAATGCAGACCTTACGACATTACTTCTATTGATAAATAGCATTCAAATATCGGTCAATTTCACTAGGGAAATAATGAAATGGAATTTCATTTTTGGGCAATCTAGTACTTAAGGACAATGACACTGCTACAAGGGATTTCTACTGCAAGCACATGAACGCACCGCAATACTTAGATTTTAGGATATTGAAAGAAACACTTATTCCATATGGATTATATAATCCTATATATTCCATATAAGAATACATATTCCTATATATTCAATAGGCACACACAAATATATGAGAGTGGCGACTAGCAGAACTAAAGATATTTTTTCACAAACGAAAATACTCGAAAAAATTAGTACATCTTGTAATAACAAAAGCAAAAATATATCCTAATATCTGTATTACGGAGAAATCACTACAGTGAGAGCGATGACAAACAAAAATATAAATAATCAATTTGCGGTCACACATAACCCTACACACCATATAATCTTACAGCCGGCCAAACGATACCTTCCAGTCCTACACTAATCATCAAATATCAGGCAAAACAATTAAAGAATAACAACTAATCAGCTGCTAAAGAGATTCACTATATCTTAACAGACAATTGACAGAGAAATTCACATTAGAAAAAGAAATAGTGCTGATAACATGCCGTTGCGATCCTCGTTGTGGGATGTGTGAAATAAGTGAACTGAGAAAAATCAAAAATATGCAGGAATGGGGCAGAATTGAAGGTTAATGCAAATATGAAGTGTAGACCAAAAACTGCATCATATACCCGTAATACATTGATAATTATATCGTTCAAAGCAAGAAATCAAAGATAAATATATTAGAAAAGTACCAAATAGTGAACATCTAAATGGATAATATAAAAATATTTCCGTTCCATATAGTGAACAACTAAGTGGAAAATAGAAAACATTTCCGTTCAAATGGAAAATATAAAGCATTTCCGTTTCTGTTGTAACTGTATTTCAAAAGGCCAACCTTGTCTCACTCTGTGTCACGCTGAATCTCCTCGAGAACTACGTGAAGTGTACACGTTATCTGTGGAGTTCTCATTCACTTGCACCTTAATTTCACGAACCGGCTGTTCCGTTGATCGGATCAACTGGGAACCTCGTAGTTGTAACCGACAGAGTACCACGACTAACCTTGTTACTATATAGGTCACAGTACAATTTTTTCTGCAATTTATAAAAAATGTTTTATATCTTGAAAGTATTCTTTATATTAGAATTAGCTTCATCATTAATTTTATTTAATTAAGAATATATTTTTAAAATCAAATATCACATTATATTTTTTGCACATTTTTTTTTGTTGTAATTTATTTCAATATAACAATCATATATTAATACAAAAGAAGCACTATTTTGTTATAATAAATATCTCTTGCATACTTTAATTTTAATGTTACTCATTATTGGTTGGGTAGAATTGAAACCGCGGCCTTGGATTAATAAAAAGGATAATAATAATAAGGGGGTAAGCAATTGGATGAAGAAATGAAAGAAAACATGCTTGAAGCTCAACCTAAATACATAAGAAAGAATTGACACATTTTCATTAGCATTATAGCATAGCTTAGAAAAATATGGATTATATGGGGAAATGCGAGCAAGAGAAATATATTCTTTAACTTATAAACCTGGAAAAGTACAGGACAAGTTATTACATTTGGAAAAGCTCAGGACAACTTATTACATCTAGTGAAGTACAGATCGAGAAAGATTTTACTTAAAGTAGTGCAGTTAATGATAAAATTTGAATATTAAAAAATCATTTGAGTTCAATTCAAAAAGTAACATTATTTTGGTAAGATATTGACACACTAAGGTGAAGTGTATTTGCTACTTAAATGTGGCTGAACCCTAAGGGTGGATATTAGTGTTGCTTTTAGCCCCAGGAGAACATCTCCTCCAGCTGGCTATTGACACACATCTGTGTCTTGTCTGTATTTGCAAAGGGTGTATGTACGAATATATATATACCAGAGTAAGCATATAAATGCGAAACAACATAGAAAATATAGCACTCGAATACCAGAGATAGAGTAATATGCTTTATTAAAAAACAGCAAAAATATCACAAAAACTTGTACTCAGCGTTTCACGTTCCCGTTCGTCGGACAGTTTTGTTTAGAATATATATATATATATATATATATATATATATATATATATATATATATATATATATATATATATATATATATATATATATATATATATATATATATATATATATAGATAGATAGATAGATAGATAGATAGATAGATTGAGATATAAGTGGGACGGAGAAAGGTATTAAGGAATACGAGAGAGGGAAAAGGAAATCGGAGAGACAGAAGAACGATGGGGAGAGAGAGAGGAGGAAATACTAAGGGAGAAAAACAAGAATGAGAGAGTGAGAGAGACAGAGAAGGAAAGACAGAAAATGAGAGACATAAAGAAAAAGGAGAAAGGAAAAGGGTGAAAAACGAGGAAAAGTAGGCGAGAGTGGTACATAATATTCAAGTGGTATTTTTTTTTTTTAGAAACTAAACACCAAATTGCACGTAGCGCCGCATGGATGAATCAAAAAGCAAAAAAAAAAAACAACACAACTAACGGAAATCGTCAAAACATTATAAACAGGAAAAGGACGATAGCACAACAACGGCAAACAGAACAAAACAAGATACACGGATCATTCGCAGCCAACTACCTCTTCAGAAAGAAAGAGAGAAAGAGAGAGAGAGAGAGAAAGTGAGAGAGAGAGAGAGAGAGACGGAGAGAGAGGGGGGAAGCGCGAGAGAGAGGAAGAGAGACAGAGAGAGAGGAAGAGAGAGAGAGAGGAAGAGAGAGAGAGAGAGAGAGAGAGAGAGAGGAAGAGAGAGAGAGAGGAAAAGAGAGAGAGAGAGATAAAAACTCTTCCAGAAGAACGATTCCTGTAAGGTAGGACCCTGTTGGTGTTACCAGGTGTCAAACAGTAACGTACATCTAATTACACAATTCCTGATATCGGAAACAGCTGTAAGCCAATGAATTACGTTTGTTCTGTTCTTCTGTAACTTATTTATATCATGTTCTGTACTAAACATCAGATTTATTAAGGAAAGCTGAGGTGAAAATGTCAATGAATTTACGCTATTCTGCCATCTGCGCTTTGAAACATCGTGCCTTATAAGTATATTAAGATTTTGCAAACGGTTACTGGTCCTGCCATAGTTAAGCATAACCCTTATATGTGTGTGTAATTATGTGTACGTATACATATGAATGCATATTTATACACACTCATACAGACACACACACTCACATGATACGCATATATATATATATATATATATATATATATATATATATATATATATGCACACAAACGCCCACTTATGTCAGTATGTATATAAGCATAAACACATATATGTGTGTGTGTGTAGACAGTTGAAAGTGACACAAGTCGATATGTATGTATTCCATATATATATATATATATATATATATATATATATATATATATATATATATATATATATATATATATGCCTAGCTAGATAGCTAGATAGACAGATAGACAGATAGAGAGAAATATGTATGTGTGTGTGAGTATATATTTGCATATAGGTCAATATATATATATGTGTGTGTGTGTTTGTGTGTGTGTGTGTATGTGTGCACACATACATACATGCATATATGTTTGTTTGTGTGTATGCGTTCGCGCGCGGTGGTGCGTTTGTGTATGTGCGTGTTTCTTACATAATCTTCAATTGTACGCAGATAATATTTTCAATTGGTCTTGTGAGTGGACGTTCATTTCTCTCTCTATATATAAATATATGAGCGAAAATGTGAGTGTGCGTCTGTGTGCGTGCGTCTGTGTGCGTATGTCTGTGTTTGTTCGCTACCGTATATGTGAATGCATCTTCATATAAATCTATATATATTTCTGTAAGCATATGTTCGGGCGTATCTTCCACTGACACCTATTTTATCAGTTTTGGAAGGATGAAGATAACTCTGACCTTTGCAGAGCATGATTGCTTTTATCTGTTGCCTACGTGAGATAAAATTGTTTACAAGACCTACTTGAAATATCACTGCTTCCAGATGGGCAAAACCATATCCCTGCTACTAGTGCAGTGTTTCGCGGTAATTCTATTTGCCAAGAAAATATGTGCATCCATCACAATAATTCTTGTTGTTATTCATCTTCCATCTTTTGAAAACGTTATTATATTTGGCTTGTAGTGGAGGTGCAATGGCCCAGTGTTTAAGGCAGCGGACTCTCGGTCATAGGATCGCGGTTTCGATTGCCAGACCGGGCGTTGTGAGTGTTTATTGAGCGAAAACATCTAAAGCACCAGGAGGCTCCGGCAGGGGGTGGCGAACCCTGCTGTACTCTTTCACCACAACTTTCACTCTTACTTCCTGTTTCTGTTGTACCTGTATTTCAAGGGGCCAGCCTTGTCATACTGTGTCACGCTGAATATCCCCGAGAACTACGTTAAAGGTACACGTCTCTGTGGAGTGCCCAGCCACTTGCACGTTAATTTCACGAGCAAGCTGTTCCGTTGATTGGATCAACCGGGACCCTTGACGTCGTAAGCGACGGAGTGCCAACAACATTTGGCTTGTTACTGTCCTTTACTGTCCTTTACAACAGATTTTACCACTTTACGAAAACTAGACAGAGACGCTCAATAATCATTTGTTTAAGAATAGTTACTATGTCCTGTATATTTTCCACTAATCATTTATTTCCTGTTTTCTTCTTGCTAATTTTAATAGCAAAACCAGAAACTTGCTACTTATCTCAATCCGCTCCCCACCCATAAATTTACACGTTGTAATTCTTCTCTTCTCTTCTCTTCTCTTCTCTTGTCTTTCTTTCTTTCTTTCTTTCTTTCTTTCTTGCTACTAGCAGAGGCACTCGGCGTTGCGCGGAAATGAAATTGTTTCATATATTAGAAGAAAAAAGCAAAATATGTTATACAGGAATTTGCTATTCTAAATTCAATTTATTCTTCCATTGCGATACAATTTGTTCTTCAAAAGAGAATCAATTTTGAATCCATAATAACAATAATATAGTTAATGGTTTAACATTCCTACTTCCAAAAAAAATAAAGGAACAAATGAACCAAAAACTTATCGACCCATAGTCTGCTTAAAAACAATGTATAAAACGCTAACATCTGTCCTGACTGAATACACCTATAGTTTTTTTAATAGAAAGTAGCAAGCATATTCCCTAATGAGCAAAAAGGATATAAACGTGGATCTTATAGTTGTAAAGATCAGCTACTCACCAATAAGATGATCTTAGAAGATTGTCACAAACGACACAAAAAGTTGTCAATAGCCTGGTTAGACTATAAAAAAGGTTTTTGATAGCCTACCACATAAGCTGGATTAAGAAATGTCTGGATATGTATAAAATCGCTCCTACTCTGCGAAACTTTTCGTCTGTAAGTATGAGATCAAGGAGAAACACACTGATTTTGAACAGTGACTATGAATCCCTAAATGCTGGAGATTGTAAGAATTTCATTTTACATTTTCCAGAGTGACTCACCATCTCGATTCCTCTTTTGTCTAGCCTTAATACCTCTCTCAAAATTGCTGAATGATGCACAGTACTGTTAGAAAGTGTTTGATAAAAATATAAATCATCTCGTGTGCATGGATGATTTACAGCTATTTGCAAAAAATGACAAACAGTTCAAGAGCTTACTAGCGATTGTTAAACAATTCAGTGATGACATCAGGATGCAATTTAGCCTCGATAAATGTGCAAAAGCTACGTTTATCAAAGGAAAATTGACAGAAACATCTAACGTTAACCTTGACCAACAGAATGTCATAAAAGAGTTAGAACCAGTGGAGAGCTACAAATACCTAGGGGTAATTGAAGGGGACGGAATCAAACATTCAGTGATGAGTGAAAGGATCAGAAGAGATTGTTATCGCAGGGTGAGAGCGATACTGAAGACAGAGCTAAATGCAAGAAACAGGATCGAAATAATCAATGCTTTAGCCATACCAGTCGAGATTTACAGTTTCAATTACTGAAATATGCAATCTTGACAGAAAAATACGAAAACTGTTAACGATGCATAGAATGCACCACGCTAGGGCAGATATAGAACGACTTTATCCGCCAAGAAAAGTGCGAAGCCGTGGATTTTACAACTGGCATTAACAAGGAAGATTGCTACAATTGACCCAGACAGCTACCTGAAAAACTCTGAGGACTGACTGTTAAAGCTTGACTCAAAACATGAAAACAAAAAAAAAAAAAAAAAAAAACCATCATACTCAGTAACAAAACAGGCAAAGGAATATCTAAATGAATTCCGAATACAAAAACTTCCAGAATTAGATATACTAGAAACAAACACAGAAAATGCTAAGCGCATAAAAACTCGTGCTAAAACTGCTGCCTTAGATATTATGAGTGATAAATGGTAGGAGAAACCTCTCAATGGAAATACCTAAAGAGAGCGAACAATGCCCATGTTGACAAAACCCTTACCCATTAATGGTTAATGGCTTCTGGCTTAAAATCAGAAACAGATGGGTTTATCATAGCAGCCCAAGATCAATGCCTACTTACAAGGAACTACCAGGCCAACATATTAAAGAACGGCAGCTCTCCAATATGTCGTGTATGTAAACAACGAAATGAGACCATTGATCATGTTGTCTCCATGTGTAGTGTTCTTGCGCCTACAGTGTTTCTCAACAGGTATGATAGAGCTGCACAATATATTCACTGGATAATTTGAAAAAAAGCTTGAACTTGCCCCATGATAAAACTGGTAGGAACACAAACCGCCCCCAGTGCTTTAAAATGATCTCATCTCACTCCTATGGAACTTCACCATTCAAACTGACTGAAAGATAGATGCAAATAGGCCAGACATTATATTGAAAGACTTCTGACAAAAAATCATGCCTCCTCGTTGATATGACTGTCCCAATCGATATGAACGTATCTGTCAAGACCTACGAAAAACTGAGCAAGTATAAACATCTTTAGACCTGTTGTCATAGGTGCCCTAGGAATGATAGTCTGGAAATACCCTGTTCTTCAATTCGACTGGAGAATTCACCATGATAGCAATATAAGCCAAATTGATATAACCATTCACATCAAATTGTGCCTTTCCATTTCTCAATTTGACGAGCCAGACTGAGAAATGTTCTGCTCATTTGTCCCCATGTAACAAAGCTCGCAGAATTTCTGTACTTAATTCCATAGGTGTGAAGATTTAATGCATGCTTCTATTTTATCAGATGTTATTATTCTCGGAATGACCGGTAATGTCTGTCTGAGTTCTCCTGGTAAAGCTAATGTGACTTCCCCATAGATTTATTGTCTCTTATGTCTTGTAAGGTTTTATCAAGAACGTCCAATGCACCTCTATGTGACATGGTGCATTCGTCACAAATGATCAGGTGACATTGACGCAACACTTCTGCTGAAGTTGAACCTTTGCTTATGTCACTAATTGGACTGTCATTTGTGACCAGGTTTACCAGCAATTTAAAAGCAGAATGAAATGTTTGTCCTCTTGGGAGAATGGTGGCTGCATTGCTAAACATTGCTACAGCAACTGCAATTCATTTTTATTGCTTTACCTCTGAGAAGTGCATCAAGAAAGAAAATTCTCCCCCTTTTTTTTCTATGACGGACGAAATAATGCTATCATATGCACAGCGTTGTTCTGGAAGAAGTTTAGGGTCATGTTCATTCAGAAATGAAGCCCTCTCTGTGATGTCATAATGTGTCTCTCTTGCTATGTTAAATCACTAATTTCACAGTTTGGTTTTGGCAGTCCAGAGCCAGACTCTTGCAAAGTTTTGCCTCCGATAGCCAAAACTTGATCCACAATTCCAATCAGTACTTGGTTAAAAATTGTTGCAGAGAACTGAATATTGATATCTGAGTTTGCCTATTGAACTGCATGCTTTAAGGCCTCAGCCATGTCCTCACGATGTTTTATCCAAAGCTGTAAGGGACTGCCAAGTTGACACATGTTCAGTATGATTGCAAAATGGTTGCGGAATTTCCTTGGAGAATCTGATACTGATGCTTCAGGCAATGCAAGGTCCCAATGCTAATCATATTCTAAAAAAACCTTGTTGATACCATGCTTCTCCATATGTTTCACACACATGACCATTTACGCGACTCAAATTTTGGAATGATTTGGGACCCTGTACATTATTCCAAATAAACCATACGTAGTAGCATTCTGCGTGGCTTGGGTGGACATTGTAAAATTTTGCAAGAGCATCAGCTCCACGTTTCTTCGTGTGCCATTTATTGTTTCTCCAGCTCTAATGAATGTTTAAGGACAAAGGAGTTTTCTTGCATCTTCATCTACTTACCACAACTTAAGCAGTAAGGGTAGTTTCTTCTGGAGGAAGTACTTGTTGAAAGGTTGCTTGTTTTGCAAAGATAACCCTGTGGCCATTCTCTAGATGAACACTCAGATGAATGATAGCTGGGTACCTCTAAAAAATAGAAAAAAGTGAGGATGCACCAAAACGCCTCATTGGTACTGATGTATCTTGCTTTGTTATACTGTGCAACCTTGTCATTTTTATTTCTATGCTTAATGCCATTCTGCATAAGAGTGTATTGTTGTTGGTACTCCGTCGCTTACGACGTCGAGGGTTCCAGTTGATCCGATCAACGGAACAGCCTGCTCGTAAAATTAACGTGCCTGTGGCTGAGCACTCCACAGTCACGTGTACCCTTAACGTAGTTCTCGGGGATATTCAGCGTGACACAGTGTGAGAAGGCTGACCCTTTGAATTACAGGTAAAACAGAAACTGGAAGTAAGAGTGAGAGAAAGTTGTGGTGAAAGAGTACAGCAGGGTTCACCACCATCCCCTGCCGGAGCCTCGTGGGGCTTTAGGTGTTTTCGCTCAATGAACAGTCACAATGCCCAGTCTTGGAATCGAAACCGCGATCCTATGACCACGAGTCCGCTTCCCTAACCACTGGGCAATTGCGCCTCCACATAAGATTGTATATTGCAGCATGTAAACCTTTGTATAAATATTTGCAAACATATTTCATAGAGTTATCATAGTTGCAGAATTCAACATTGACTCTAGCTACCAGTACCTGTCTTTGCTTAACAGTAAAATACTTCTCAACTATACCTCACCCGTCCCCTCTTGTAGCAAGTGAGAACATTGTTCTCGGAAACATTTTTGAAAAATAAAGCTGCGATTAAATGAAAAACTGAGTTACGGGGTTATCTTCACAGGTTGTGGCGATTGTGGAACGCTGCACACATACAGGCGTACACACGCACCACACACGCACCACACACGCACACACAGACACACACACGCACTCACACACACATACATATATACAGTATCAGACATCAGATGAAATGGACGTGTGAGTGGGCGTGAGAGAGAGAGAGGAAGAGAGGGGTGTGTTGTCATGTATACGTACATACCTAAAAGTTATAAATACGACTGCGTTTTGTGTCTGTGCGCGTGTGCGTGTTTGACAGAGTGGGAGAAAGAGAGAGTGAGTGCCACTTAGACATTACACTCGCTCTCTCTCTCTCTCTCTCACAAACACACACGCACACACATAGATAGAAAAAAGATGTATGCATATGTATTTACGTATGTCTGTATACGTGACAACACATCCCTTCACTCACTGTCTCTTTTTTTTCTTTCTCTCTCTCACACATATATACACACAGACACATACACATACATACACACAAACGCACACACATACATAAATGTATAGAAACGTTCATTCAAAGAGACACGTGTGTGACTGAATACAAATAAAATAGACCTGAACACGCGCGCAAAAAGTAAATAAATGTGTGTGCTTATATTAGAGAGACTCTGTGTGTGTGTGTGTGTGTGTGTGTGTGTGAGAGAGAGAGAGAGAGAGAGAGAGAGAGAGAGAGAGAGAGAGAGAATATTGCAAACAATGAATGAAATAAACATGAAATCAAAAAGTCGTATAAATAAAAGCTCGTTAAAAACTATCTTGTACCGAATATTCAAATTTATGAACTTAGTGTATGTTTCTGTCAGTAATTTGTCGTAGTTGTTTGCAAATGGCAAATTCAAATTTGAAATGAAAACATTAAAATAGGGTGACAGACTAAGCAAATAAAAATGGAAAATTTCGCTCTTTCTACGTCAATATCGGAATTTGACATTGTGAAACCTTTCAAAAGAAGTGAATCATATATATAAAGCAATAGTATTTATTTTTGATTAAAAACTGAACTGAAGACCCTATTATGTTTACGAGATCAAATTATTCATGTATCCAAACTATGGAAGCAAATCGCGCATCCGTTTTCGCGTGAAAAAAATCGAATATACACACACGCACACAGGTCTATAATATATTATATTATATTATATTATATTATATTATATTATAATATATACAAATTAAAATTCAGGAAACAGAGATTTGGCATTAATATAATTTATTAACTGCAAAAACTCAATATTTCTCTTACAGCTGTCGTTGATTGGTTAAAATTACCCAACTTTAACACGAAATAACTTCTAAGATACGAAATTTTGTCAAAAGTGTTGGAAGCAAGCCGTGTTCAGCGTGAGAAATTAGACCAGTTATCGAAGTTTGAGACTAGCTAAAAAAAAAAATAATAAAAAAATCTGTGAGCGAAACTGAAGAGATTCCTAACAAGTTTAAAGGGGTGAGGAGTCTATTACAACTCCAGTGATCAACTGGTACTTATTTTAAAATCATGAGTGACGAGAGCTCTTTAACAGGATGTGTTGTCGTCGTGAAGAATCCAATTATTCGCGCTTCACAGAACCAGTCGCTTTCGCCAAATGTCCTCCCGGAAGGCTGAAAGGTAAAGTTCACCTCGGCTGTATTTGAACTCAGAACGTAAACCTGAAGGAAGCGCCACATACAATTTTTCCGACGGGCTAACAATTCTGCCAGCTCGCCACCTTAGCCGATTTCGAATTTGGTTTCAAATTGTTGCTCAAGATGTGACGTGATGGATATGAAAGTTGAAACTAGATATAGCTTACCGTCAAGCAAATATTTCACTAATGCCGGCATGGCTACACGACTCCGAGGATCCAAACATGAAATGCATTTAAAATTACTGAAGACATTGTTGTAGAACTTGCTTTTAGATCTACTTAACAATGGTTACACATAAATCTCATATTGTTACACAGACAACTCAGCCTGTTGAAGCACAGGTACACCTATACTGTACTTGTGTTCATAAATGCGGTAGGTGCTGTACTACCGCTTTATATATTTTCAGTTATGCGCGCGCGCACACACACACATTATATTAAAAATAACAAGCTGGAAAAAATTAAACCGTAAAAGTGTTCTTAGAAAGTTGTACATACATACAAGCAGTTATGTACTGAATTAGTAAGTATTTCACATGCGACTGAGACCGAATCAGTCGCAGTCATATTCTTAATGCTGTTTAGCTCTGAATCAGTGCAGAAGAAGCGTGTCTGGGATATTTTTCTCTTACAGCTCTGGTTTGCATGCCCTGTAAGTGAGCGAGGTCGCTACATTCACTTGGGTGAAGGGGCAAGTTGATTACTTCGGCACTAGTAGTTGAATGGTAATTCATTTTATCGACGAAGATTTTATTTAAAACGATATACTTCGAACTGATGGATATCTAACAGCTATTTATAGCAAGCTGAGTGACCTTGTAAAGACTGCATGACGTTCACGTAGACGTGTAGTTTAGTTGTTAAATTGAAATTGATGGTATAGGAGAGGCTGAATGTGTTCATATCCGTACATATATTTGCTGTTGGATGTAAGGGTTGTTTTATATCTAAACTTTTATCATTCATCTGTTAGTACAGATGGTCTGAGGCAAAAAAAAAGAGAAGAAAAATGAGATTTACGACCACTGGCAGAAAAATATAAGTAAGAAATTTATCCTAAGCTGATAACCTTTTAGCACAGATTTACATACAGGTGCATACTTCTACGCACATATAGAGAAACACAGATATGGAAACATAGAGAAATTAAGATATACAGTAGTAACGGAATACCTAACAATAACAAAAATGAGAGAGCCAACATATATAAGTAAGATGTGGGTAACCAATTATATTTATTTCAATAGTTTCGACACCAGGAAAGACTATGATTAGAATGTCGATAAAAATGTAGAGAGAATGATATGTGTGTGTGTGTTTCTGTGTGTGTGCGTGTGTGAAAAGAAAGACGGAAAGGGAAGAGATCAGAACAGGTGCTGTGAGGTGTGTATTTCGTGCCTGTGTGTCTATGTGGGAAGGCAATGAGTACGAGTAATCTAATCATGTGAAATGAATGCACCAAGAGTAATTGATTTTAAGAAAGAGAAAACTGATAATTTACACACTAAAGCAAAATTATATGTGCGTCTAAATGAGTGTGCCCGTGTGTGTGTGTGTTTGTGTGTGTGTTTGTGTGTGTATAATTATGTATATATAAACATATATATATATATATATATATATATATATATATATATATATATATATATATATATATATATATATATATATATATATTCTCATACAGCCTACATAATTCACTCAACACGTTTACATTGCTCGAATAAATATAAACTTTAGATATGTATTTCTTTAAGATAAAACATACGTTTGGGGAAAGCCACCTGAAGCTTAAACTAGTCTCCATAATTAATGAAATATTTGTTTCTTTTAATCACTAAGATATTCTACTCATACATTATATCTGAAAAGAAATCTCGTCTATTTTGAATGAGTTTCTTAATTTGGTATTCATATCGTATAAAAATCAATGTTATTTAGGCTATTACTGATCAAGATTCTGTGATTTTATAGTAAGATTAAATAAAGAATTGAGCAAGCTAACAGGGTCCTTATATTAGGTCGCGCAAATTGGTAGAAATAGCAGCTAAAATGAAAAGTCCCATATATTAAAACATCCAGTGATATCATTCGAAGGGTATTCCGAGTCATTATCGTATACCAGTGAATATTCTTTACGATGCCTTTCAAAATGCAAAAGAATTTTGTCACTTAAAATTCAAATTGGACACGAGCGGTGCAAACTATGCGCCTATTCACAATGTTCGCATTTCTAGGCGGATTGCTTTCGATTACAATATATCGGACAAGCCATCAACAAGGGCATCTCGCCTCTCCAAGTTATTTGATGAAGTGAATCACCTCCCTCAACAACAGAAATAGTTCATAACTTCATTTATTCAGCTAAATATTACTAAATTGATTAGGTGAAAAATTGACATTGAAAGACATAATTAATCAACTGTCTTCTGATACAAACGACACATATACAAAATCGTGTGTATATGTGCTTATCCATGTATATGCGCGCGTTTATATGTGTGTGTCTGTACGTATATATTTATGCGTGTGTATGTGTGTTTGTGTGTGGATGTATATAAAGAAAGACAGAACGGGAAAAAGGCAGAACATGTCGTGGTGTAGGGTTTGTATTGTGTGAACGTATGTATGCAGGTGTGTCTATCTGGGAGTGCAATTAGCACGAGTAATCTAATCACGCGAATGGAATGCAGCATATGTAATTGAGTTGAAGAAAAAAAACTGTTGTATATATATAAACTTTTTAACTCTTTTACTTGTTTTAACTCTTTTTAATTGTTATATATATATATATATATATATATATATTACTTTAGTCGATCAAATAGACCCCAGGACTTATTCTTTGTAAGCGTTGCACTTATTCTATCGGTGTGTGTGTGTGTGTGTGTGTGTGTGTGTGTGTTGTGTATCTGTGTGTATGATGTGTGTCTGTGTATCTCGGAATATACGATTTTTTGTAAGTCGATATTTTCCTACAAGCACGTACGTAGACATACCGCATACTAAACTAGAGTGAATATCTTGAATATTATTGCATTTCTATAAGACATGCAATTTTAGTTATCTCAGTCAAGCATTTTCTAGGTTTACGAAGTCCAGCTTGTCAAGTTTGGTACTGAGACACATAGGCACATTGCAAAATATCCCAATAAACTTCCATTTACTTGTTTCTTTTAAAATAATGATAAAGCCTGCTGGGCAACAGATTTTGACGACTGCACTGTCGCCTTTTGGCTCAATAGACATAATACTTGCGAACGTGTACTTAGATTTTTGCAGAGATTTTAACACAAGCATTGCATTTCATGCCTATTATCGGGAAGCACGATATTTATAGTAATGTAACCTCTTATGTTTTTATGTTTGTGACTATTCTTTCTCTGAATTGCGTTGTATAGTATTTTGAATACAAGATCAAGCTTCATACGTAAGTCGTATCGGGATGATTAAAATTATCTGATAACGGCTTATTACGTGAATTTCGCTTCCTAACAACTACCTATCATTTAGATCGTATTTTCTACTTCACCGCACAAAAGTTAGATACTATTTTCAGATATTTTACCAGCACCCCACCCTCATTTATGCTTCGGTTAAGCACACGTTGTCATTATTTGATAACAGAAGCTTTCATTTCATAATAAGACTTAATACAATGTTAATGGTGAGTCATGTGCATATATGTCTGTACATAAGTATGTATTTATATATATACGTCTATGTTTTTCAGAGAGAGAGAATCGTCCCCGTGCAAGGTCTTTCCTCAATTTAAAAAAGCTCCAGACCTCACTTAATTTATAACATTAGCAATATGTTTTGCATAATATGGTTGGTCGTAATTATAGAAGATACAATGCTCAATGATGGATTCGCTGATGGAATGAAGGCATGTGTCAGCGTGGATAGTAACTCACTAAGCACCTACCGCAAGAAGCGGCCATCGTTTCCACATCTGTGCAAAAGTAGTGGTTTCTAGCAAGAAACCACATCCATGCTGCTTTAAGTGAACAAACAAGCAATGGCATTACTCGAACTTGAGTCGCAACCATCTTTTTGCATATAAGTACATATGTGTAGATTTGCATATATGTATGTATATGTATGTATGCATGTACATACACACATACAGAGACATATATATATATATATATATATATATATATATATATATATATATATATATATATATATATACATATAAAACACGTATGCAAATTCATATAACCATAAACCCCTGAGAGTTGCAAGAATGTTATTGCCCATTTACGTATCAGAAAACTTTTAAATTTCCGCAAATTATTCCTGAAAGATTAAGCTGTCATTAATTGTAAAGTTAATAAGCATTAAAGATATTTTGGCTATTTGTGCACGGTTAACGACCAAGAAGCCTTAAATAAATGTCAGTAAAATATTCTTTTATGATGTCTGATAACTCAGATAATTTTATTAATGCGTCTTAAGATTTAAATAACTTTAAAAGATGCCTTCGTCATGCAGACTTATAAAGATTGCTAGCAGACAGATTTGCCAGACCATCGGAATACATTTTATGGTGTATTTCTGTCAGCTCTTTTCTTTCGGAATCCAATACCCACTAGGTATTGAATCCAGGAACTGTTCGCCTTTGATCTTTTACGAAGCTAACAAAATAAATTATCGGTACTGAGTTCTATGATATCACTTAACTTTCTTAAAAAACAGTGCTATTCTAGTGCCTAAATTAGAAAACAGTATGTAGGCTAACAGGAAAACTAGATTAGGTGTCACAGCAAGTAAATGGGTTTACTAAGTCCTAAAATGTAGTGTACAATGTGTAGTTAAGGGTAACTGTAGTTACCGAGAAACTATCAAATGCCATGGTGTTACTCTGCGTCCATTGCTTGGACCACTTCTGTCTGTAATGGACAGAGAGACTTTTGTTCAAAACTACAAACATAAATCCGTACCACTCGAAAGTAGCTATGAATTAGTTACTTCAAAATACTTTTTCTTAAAATTTAATCATAAGCGTAGAATTAACGCATTAGTTTTCCTCAACTACAATATCAATCCCAATTATTGAAAGAAAGTAAATGCCAGATTGAATTGCAATTTATAAAAAACACAACACATGCAGGCATATATATAAATATGTGTGCATGCGCGCGTGTGTATGTATATTATTATGAGCATGTATGTATGTGCACGCGCGATGGTTGCAATTTGATTTCAAGCAATGCCATCGCTTGGTTGTACTCCTAAAGTTCCTTTTAGGGACCAGACTCTTTTGCACAGATGTGTCGACCAAGCACGTCTCTAGCAGCGGGTTCACTGGAAGACACATGCCTTCATTCCACCAGGGAATGTTTCATCAAATGTTCTGTCACGTTCAGCGACGACCAGCCATAATATGCAACGCATAGTAGAGATGTCAAAAATCAAAAATTGCCTGTGACTGAAACAATTTGAAGTGAAGAAACATCTTGCACAGAGACAATCTCATACTCTAAACAACGTATTGATTTCCCCAACAAGAACAACTAGTCGACATCATGGGATACAAGCGAAGTCACAACACTGCCTCAATATTTTTCTTCTTAGAGAGAAGCGTAAAAAAAGCCTGTGTGTCTGTCACTGCAGGTGTTTGTTGTTTAGGAGACTGTTAATGAGCTAACAGTTACTTCTTATGATCTTACATTATTGGAACATTCAACTACGGAAGACAACCGATGTCCTGTGATAAAAGACAAAGGGTTTTATGCCTTCACCAAGAGGACATGTCAAATTCCGTAACACAGACGTTATACAGAGAGATATGGAAAGAAAACAAAGCAGTTAAACACGTCCTATTATATGAAAGATCGTGAATAATTCTAGCTGAAAATCTGGAACAAAGAGAGGGATCTCAACATTAATGCATGGAAGTTAAATGCAGTAATGTGAGAATTCTGTATCACCATCAACAGTAAATCATATGCAATTAAACTGGAAACTTCCTACCATAGCGGGAGGCAAACTGCATAATAGGAAGACACCTAGAAAGGAATTAAAATATGGGTATTGGTATGAAAGGCTGATATTTTAAAGGAAATCACTATTTATATTCAGAAACTTTATGGAAGGTTAGATTGACAACCACATTGTCTGGTTATAGTACAGACAAATCTTGTAGCCAAGAATGAAATCACCGCTCTGGTTGAAATCTATAGTTCCATCGCCTGCCTAAACATTTTGTACAAAGTGTAAACCCAATTTCTCAGAATCATTGGGAATTTAAGAGCATAATGACTGATGAGTAGTCCTGTGGAAAGAAGGGAATGCCGGTATGTGCCGAACAACATTTGATAAACATAGCTACTCTGTCTGAACTAAATATAAGAAAAAACATGGTAGTAGTCTCACAGCAGCATGATCTGGTTATAGGAATGCATTTGTTTCTATTCTTCAGTTAAGGCTGCCGAAGTATCTCCATTTGGCAAGATTGCTTGATCTCTTAATTGTCGCCATTAAGGGGTTCACAAAAAACATGTACAGCAATTCTAACAGTTAGAACTGAGAGTGGAACGTTTGTCTCCAATGATATAAATATTTCAAAGGAAATATTCCAAGGAGACTGTCTTTCTGTATTGCTCTTCTTTTTGTCATTAAATCCATTATCATTTCTGCTACATGCTAGGGTCTGCAATTACTTGAGATATTGGTGCAACAAAGAACTTCTTAGTATATGACCACAAGATTTATGCTAAAGTGTGATAATGATAATAAAATCAACTGGAATTAAAACCAAGAATTTTCATAGAACATACATAAATACATAATCCTCATTAGTATAAAAATATGGTCACGATTCATCTACCACGTTAGTCCGAAACCCTAACCACGATATGAAAACTTAGCTTCATTAAACCATATATGTCTGTTTGTGTGTATGTATACATGAATGGCTGTATGCATCAATGCATACATATATATGTCTATACACAAATACGTGTGAGCGCGTGTATCTTTTTCGATTCAGATATATATTTATAGTATTATTAAGAACGTTTTTCCTGGAATTAAATGTTCTCTTAGTTTCCTTTGTGTTCCCTATTTACTTTTTAAATGTTTAACCCATGTATATATTTCCTATGGCCAAAATATTACAATTTGCTGGAAGATTTCGCTGGCGAAATACTGCCTCTGTAATTCTAGAGATTCAATCGACAAAAATTTATATTGGATTCTATTTATATTTCCAATTTATTTGCTTTCTAGCGATTGCCAATAGCCACAAATAATTGTGTAGATATGGTTTTCTATCTGCTTGTCGATTAAATTTTTTCTCACCCATCTATGCATGTATCTATTTTCTATTTATCTGACTGTATATTTATCAAGCTTTGTCTCTATATGTTATATATGGATTTATCTATTTTTGTTCTCTCTTATTTAGGATACTGATAAAGCTATAAATTTTTGTTCATAGAGATAAACATATGGAATTTTTATTTAGTAAAAGTGTTATTAGCATATTATTGAAGGAATGAAGAATCTCACATGATGGACTAATGAGTGACGGCCTCTGACAACCACAATTCTTCCCCACACACCGCTTAATCGCGCTTCAGCCTTTCATACTGTTCTCCCTGTCCGGTCTTTGATTTCATCAGCTGACAGAAACTCTAAAGCAAGCTATTACAGACATTACGATATTTACTTACCTCTATTGACGCTCCGAAATGAAATCCCGCTGAAAGAAAGTCTCCTTAGATTCCTTCTGCGATACGAGGTGGTATCAAAAGGTTCCCGGACTAGTCGGGTTTGATAAAAAAAATTATTTACCTAAGTTTTAACATCATCTCCTTCGAAATAGTTACCATGCCCAGCAATACACCGGGCCCAGCCTTCCTCCCACTTTTGTAATCCGACCTAGAAGTCGTTTTCCGTAAGCGAGTCGAGGACCTTCTGCGATTCGCTCTGGTTAACGTCAGCTGTTTTAAAACGGTGATCTTTGAGCTGTTCTATCATCTTTGGAAAGAGATGGAGGTCTGCAGATGCAAATAGTGCGAGTGCAGAATCTATGGCATGTTGTTTAGGGAGAGAAAATCACGAGTGACGAGAGCACGGTGACAGGATGCTTTCTCGTCGTGAAGAATTCAATTATTCGCACTCCACAGAACTAGTCGCTTTCGCCAAATATCCTCCCACAAACGTATCAAAATGTCGCAGTAGAACTCTCGATTGACGGTCAGGCCCTGGAGGACGAATATTATCGTTGCGCAATACCGCGAATGTCAAAACACACTATAAACATTCTCTTGATTGAAGTGCGGCTATGTCGCGCCTTCTTCGGTCGTAGAGATGAAGGGATATTCTTCAGTTTTTGAAACGCCCGTGCCATTAAAAATATTGCGTACGATCCATTGCTTCACCGCTATAAGCTTACCGAAGCATGCTCAATATCTCTGTCACAGACTTCCGAAATATAACGCGAAATGTCATGTTAGTTCTTTGTTGCTGTACGTGAAATAATCGCAGATTACAACATACACATGATCACAGAAGCACAAAATTCACAATTTCCGAAGTTATCACAGTAACTTCACTCGGCATGTTGCCTCATGAAAATCACTGCTGTCTCTTACTGCGCACACAATCGTTTGCTGCCATCTGTTGGCGCATTACGTTCTGATATCACCTCGGAACGTTCTGATATCACCTCGTAACTAAATTAAAGACCCTCTTCGATCACGAATGGCAATGGAATTGCATCTAGAAAGTTATCCTCCGCGGCACAATTCTGAGCAGGTTTGTTTATGGAAGTCCGTGCATAGCGGCCTCCCCTCTCCACGCCATCTTTGTTGTCCAAGGGAAAAGCTAATACCGATACAGCTTGACACCAGTGATGTCATAGCTCATTTCTACAGCTGAGTGAACTGGAACAGCGTGCAATAAAGTGTCTTGCTCAAAACATCCGTTCGAGTCCGGGATTTGAGCTCTCATTCTCATGATTTTGATACCAACGCTCTAACCGCTAAGCCGAAAATCGACTTATTGATGAACTTTTGTGTAGATTTGATAATGATAACTTTATTTGATCTTTATCTTTTGTAGAATGTATCACTAGGTAATTTTTCTATCAATTTTTGGTGTTATTTCATAGGAGCCAGAAGAACAAGTACTTAATGTACACTAACTTAACACTGAACTGATATAAACTAGTTATGCTTGACACTTCATAATATATCTTAGGTATGACAGAAAATATTTAATTCTATGAAATTAGAAAGAAAAACAAAGAATGCTTAATCTATATGCTACAAAAAATTTAACTTGCATTTGTTTTTCTACCCATCCAGCACTCCATCGCAGACATATCGTTAACTGTTGAATGCAAATCAGCGTACAAAGCCAAAGAACAAGCTATTGTATAGACCTTGGGAAATTCACTCTCACCTACTTAAACTACACCAAATTAGATCAGGTTTAATTTCATTGTTTCATCTTTTATTGACATGTTGTGTAAGTCATTTCAAATTGTTTGCACTTAATTTTAAAAGTATAAATATGTATTCTTTGTTCAAGCCTATATTAATCATCTACGACAAAGAAAGAATTAATTAAAAGTTGTACTTTATTGTTTCGAAATAAAGTGATTGATATTTTCTGTAAAACTGTCAGAAGGAATTAACCTCTCCAGTACTCTTCATCATTTAAACGCCATTATTGATTCAAGTAAAATAACGAAAACATGAAAAAAAGACACATATGTACTACAATCAAAATTTTCACCTCAATATTATCAGTTATCTCGATAGTAAATTTTGAAAATATATGAAGCGTAGAACTCAAGGCATGAAATAGAAAAAAAATGGGAGTTCAAATGCTAGCATTCTTTATTTTATAAAGACTACATAAAGTATTCTGAACCCAAATTAACGATCGCAATTATTGGCGATAAAGTCTACATAAATTGGAATATTGTTAAAGAGGCAATACAGGATAAACATATTTGATTTGATATCACGTTGATGGTTACTGGGAAAGTTTAGAATTATTGATTATATGTCTCAGAACTTTATTGCTACGAACGGCAAAAGACTTATACGCAAAGGAAAAGTCTTTAATACAGTGACATACAGATGGAACATTTTATATAAAAATATTTATAAAAGAAAATCTGTTCCCCATGTACATACAGATGTGTATGTGCGCGCGCGAGCGAGCGTGTGTGTGTGTGTGTTTGTGTTTGTATCACTTTTAAGGTATCGGTACTGTACAGAATTTCATTAGAATTTAGAGCCATCACTGAACGTTATGACGTTTCGAATGCGACTACATATGTGTAAATAATGTCATCGAAAATGGAAAATAGGTAACTCAGGACTTAATACTCCCTTGTCAGTACTGCATCCAACCTTTTAACAATCCATGAACTTATTGCGGTGTAACATGACTGGATAGACCAACTTACACATTATACGCATTCCTGGCATATATTAGTTGCTGGCAGGAACACTGTATTTCGCTTTGCAACTATAATATATTGCCATATTAAAGGCTTATATATCAGTAACGGGGCTTTTTTATGCGATGCAATCACTCCTGAAATATGCAAATACACCCATTGCCTATTTTACTTTCTTCGATCGCGTTGTGTACATTGTAGACTTCAGTGCTGAAAATAAATTCTATACAAAATCTAGAGACAATTTAGAAGCTATAGTTATAAAATTATGCATGTGAAAAATCTGCAAACTCCTTATCATTATTAACTTTATATACATATAATAAATGAGAGTGTGTGTGTGTGACAACATATTTTGACAGGTATGAAGGTCATTCACTGCAGTTTGACATGGAGAAAAATCGTCGCTCTAGGCAAAAAGGTGTAAAAAGACGACACCAGTTCAGAGTGGCCTCTACTCAAATAAATTGATTTCGAAATAGGCTCTCTCCAACATCGAATATCGGAAACAGACATGTCTCGAACTGACACGTGGTCCCTCTTATTAGATTCTAACAAAATACTTTCCATCGTGACGCTAATCAACTGGCCATTGTAAAATGCGCATTATATATAAATGTGAATTTTATTTTTCTCCATGACAAAATGCATTGGTGTCTTTACGTGATCGAATATTTTATCAAAGATATTCATATATTACACAGCATAGCACTACAAACTAATATATATTATTCAGGATTCCAAAGAGTCAGGTGTTTAAATAGAAAAGTTCCAAGAGCAACTATGTAACGACAATATATACGGACATATACGTACTTACTAATGTAAATACGGATTAGAACTTCCAGTTATGCATACATTCAGAACTGAGTGAATATACCATGTGTCATCGAAGACATACAGAGGTACACTCACTAAACATATTCCACTGTCGACTATACATCGTAGATGTAAACGTATGCAAGGTTCCCTGTTAGATAAAGAACAAGTGATAACACTGATGCGTTGAAGTTCTCTACAGCTGTTTAAGACGTGTTATATATATATATATATATATATATATATATATATATATATATACGCACATACATGGAAATATACATATATATATATATACACATGCGTATTTATATACACGTACATACATATATATATAAACAAACATATGTATAATTACATATATGTATATATAATTAACATAATATGGTAAAAATTCGATATTAATTAATATCAATTTAATAACAGGAAACTAGCACATTAAAAGAATCAGAAGGTTCATGAAACATTTTTGTTCGAGATCCTAAAAAGATTATAGTAATTGTGTATATAAGATTGACCAGACCGGTCACTGGTCAATCTTATATACAAAAGTACTATATGTATATATATGTATATATATACACATACATACATATAAAGACATATATGTATAGATATACACATATATACATATAAATACATATATATATATATATATATATATATATATATATATATATATATATATATATATATACATATATATAAACGTACATGCGTATATATATACATATGTATACATATACATGCGTATATATATACATATACATGCGTATATATATATACATAGATATATATACATACAAACACATATATATACATATACATATATACAAATATATATACATTTATATATATATATACATACATGCATATACGTATATATACATACATATATATTCACATACATAGACATATATACATATAACATAGATACATATATACATATATATATATACATATATATATATATATATATATATATATATATATATATATATATATATATATATATATATATATATATATATATATATATATATATATATATACAACCAGAGAATATATAAGCAATATATGAAACAAAGCGAACACCAACGAGTGCATCTTAGGGAGCGTCTGGGAAGAAAGTGAAATTAAAATGGGGTTGTTTCAAATGGTCAGCAAATTAGTATAAGGATGAAACCAATAGAGATAGGAAAATAAATATCTGCACAAATATACATATATAAGCGTGGAGCGTGATCTTACGCAGAATAGGTGTCCAAAATCCAACTTGTATTATATATCAAAAGGATTCAATGTAACGTTACCTTTACTTTTAATTTCAAGGGTTTAGACTCATATAAATAGACACACAACCACATACAGCTCGCATACGCAAACACACACAGAAAAGAATTATTTCACCTTTTTTTTAAAGTTTATTGATTTTTATATAATCAACAACATACAAGTCTTGCTCGTAGCAGAAAAGCCACTAAAATGGATACAGAGCTTCGAAAATTCGCTTTGGTCCTCTCGGAAAACGCCAGTCAATTTTACAGATATGAGGTCGGGTAGCCTTTAAACTTTTGTAGCCAAATATGCTATTATTGATAGCTTAAGGTGAGAGTTTCGAGAATGATTATTCTCTATCTTTTTCTCTCGCTCTATCTCACTCTAAACATATGCGTGCGTGTGTGTGTGTGCTTGTATGTGTGTAGGCGATCATGTGGCAGTGTGGTAAGACGTTCAGTTCCGAACCACATGGTCCTTGGTTCAGTCCCACTGCGTGGGTACCTTGGGAAAGTGTCTTTTACTATAGTCTCGGGCCGACCTAAGCGTTGTGAGCAGATTTTGTGAACGGAAACAGAAAAAGTGCGTGTGTGTGAGTTGTCACCCGCTGCCAGTTGTCAACTGTTGCTGGATAGTTAACTTTGTGGTTCGGTAAAACAGAACGATACAGCACGTGCCAGGCTTTGAAAAGAAGAAAAGTGCTGGAGTCAATTCGTTTGATTAAGATTTCTCAAGTCGTTTCCACCGCATGGCCGCAGTCAAATGATTGAAACGAGTAAAAGATAAAAGCTATATATTCTTGTACATTCTTAGATATACGCAGTTATATATATATATATATATATATATATATATATATATATATATATATATATATACTTGGAAATGTATGCATGCATATCTACACACGCACACATACATACATACATATATATATATATATATATATATATATATATATATATATGCATGTAGACACGCATACATATACTTGTCCATACATACGAATATGTATGTACATGTGTTTTATAATACGTTGAAGGTTACTTAAATGTCTCACTTTTCAAACTATGCAGCCAAAACGTTTGAAAAACATGGTTTTGAAGAAATTTCGATGTCACTGTCTATTCGCTTCAAGTAGCAATATTAATGAATGTGTAGAAGTAGAGTTTGTATGTGTCCACTGATGCGTATAAATCGTATGTTTCCATTGGTGTAATTGTTTATGTGTAGTCATATACTGCTATATTGCTAACGTATAAGCTGTCATGGATGCGAGTTGGGGTGTATCAGTGTTCTAATCATCGTCTTGTCTTCATGAACTTCTTTATTAGTGTGGGGCTAATTTCGCTTCTGCCCTTCACTGCACAGCCATCACCATCCCCATCATTACCGTCAACATCATCGTCGTCGTCGTCGTTGTTTTCATTATCATCACCCTTACGATCATTATTATTCTTACCATCATCACATCACTACCATTATCAACTCTGTTACCGCCATCATTATTATGGCGATTATCACTTCACCATCATCATCATCATCGTTGTTGTCTTTATCGTATTCGTCGTTTGTCGCTGTTTCCTTGTCAACACACTTGCACACTTCTTATGGCTTGATGCAGGATACTCAGCCAGTTCACTTTCTCTGTGCGACTCTCGGTACAGCAGCATATCTGGTTCGAAGGACTTTTCAATTTAAATGCATTGCATACATCTGCAATATATAAATAGAGGATAAATGGACATATGTATGTATAAACGTGAATAAAGAAAAGAACAAAAGATGTTTGCAACGCCCTACTTTTGGGCAGCGCCAGCGGAAAACTCGGGTGTTATGAGGTGCGTTCAAAAAGTATAATTGTTTTTCTTTGCCCGACAAAACTAATGTTAAGTGGGTAAAACCCGTTAGAGGGAAAGTTACCCCACACTTTATATATGCATTTATATGTGTGTGTGCTTGTGTCTGTGCGTGTCCATGTTCTTGTGTGTGCATATATATATATATATATATATATATATACACTCCATACCACCCTAATCGTTACAAAATTTGCGGTGGTAGGCCGCGTCAGTTTCGGGCTATTACGCGTAGAGTACAGACGTGTAGCGCCCGCTCGCCTGATTTTCGTTTTCGCACAAGATGATTAGACGCTTCCAGTAGAGATATTGCATCTAGTTTTGCCAAAAGGTTAATGATACTCAAGCTCAAACTATCTAGAAGATTCAGCAGGTCTTTGCTGATCTCGGGTCAAAAAGTCTTACGACAGCTTCAAATATGACCGTCTCTCAAGGCTAAACAAATTACACTCAGGCAGATCAACCACAAACCAAAACAATAAACCGATTGAGAATGTTCGGCTAATAGTCATGAAAAACTGTGGTGTAACAATCAAGAAAATTGCTCACAAAGTTGGAATAATCACAGGATCAGTGCATTCTATTTTAACGGAGGATATGTGCATGCGGAGAGTGGCGACAAAATTGGTCCGCAAGTTGCTAGTGGAGCAGAATAAGCAACTCCACATGAAAATAGCTCAGGAGATGCTGGGCTGTGAAAACTACGATCCAAACATTATAAAGAATATAATCACCGGTGATCGGACATGAATTTATGTTATGACCCAGAAGCCCATTTTCACTCCTCCCAATGGAAATATCCGTCATCATCAAGGCCCAAAAAGCACGACAATTTCGCGTTAGTTTGAAGGTAATATTAAACTATTTATTTAACTCCCGTGGAATTCTGTATCATGCATTCGCGCCAGAGGGCCAAACGTTCACTAAGGAATACGACTTGGAGGTTATACATCGCCTTTGTGATACTGTGCATCGAAAACGGCCGGATATATGGGCGGAGAAGAATTGGTAACTTCATCTCGGAAATAAGCCTACTCATTCTGCCCACGTAATCCAAGCCTTCCGAGTGAAGAACAACACACTGTTTGTTCAAATGACTCCCGATTCTCCCGCATTGGTACTGTGCGACATCTTGAACTTCTCGAAGCTGAAAACCATGCTGTGAGTGGAGCAATCTGAGTCGCTAGAGAACATTATAAGTAAAGCGACGCGAAGCTCCATCTCATTGCGGAGAAAACTTTCCAGTACTGCGAGAATTGTGTGAAATCTGAAGGAGTATTTTGAAGATGAATAAAATTTGTGAAATGCACAAAATGATTTTTCCTTTTATTTTCTATGCTTAAACATCGGATACTTTTTGAACGCACCTTGTAATCTTAACTACTTATACCTTTCTCTCTTACCTCATATTCTTAGCTCAAATCTACTACTGGTTCAGTAACTAGATTTCTCCGTATAAGCGCTTAATACTCTTTTTCTCTTAAACTTCTCCCTGGATACAGAAAATATGGCTAAAACTTCAATGACGATTAAAGAAACTTTTCACTAGCTGGTGTTGATTCATATACATATTGTAACACTGTAGAGGGAAACATTCTAATGTAACTGCTTTATGTTTAATATCAAACTACTTAAGATAATATATCTATATTCTCAAATGAATGAATCAAACGCTCGATTAGATTTTCGATTAGACGTATGGCAGAATGATCAATAATTTCTATGCTTATTGTATATTAGTAACCACACATGTTGTAGCAATTGGCAAGTTTCAAATAGCCATCACATTCTTGGTTGTAGTCTTGCATTAAGCTCATGTCAGCGTGTTCTGCGTTACCTACGTACAGTGCAGTGGAAAAATTATTAAGAATAAAATTACTTAACCATGGAAACCGTGCTGCACTAAGAATATATTACAAACTAACCATCGTTTTGGTTGCTTGTGTAATAGTTAATCGACATGGCTACGTGCAACTTTCTTCATACTGAACGAATCTTTCATCCTTTACTTGATAGGCACCACCTTCATAGGTTTTAGTCAAACGAATCACCCCCCACCCCCCCAAGCACTGGTTGGCCAGCGATGGCGGAGGAAAAGCACAAAGATATACACACAGATATATCATATAAATATATCTATATCTTTGTATTTATAAGTGTGTGTGCTTGTGTCTGTGTCTATGTGCTTGCATATATATATATATATATATATATATATATATATATATATATATATATATATATATATATATATATATATATATATAGATAGATAGATAGATAGATAGGAACACCATACCACCCTAATCGTTATCTGAGCTTAATAAGGTTTTCTGTCAGGAAAAGCAAGCAATATTAACGTAATATATTTTTACAAACCATGAATCCACCAACACTTTGCACTTTATTAGATAAAAGGCCAATTCAAAATACCGAGACTAAGATATAAAATTCCATAAACAAGCATAAAATGTTTCTATCTATTTGTGTGTGTGTATGTGCGTGTGTGCGTGCGTGCCTGTGTGTGTGTATGACGGTGCGTGACTGTGTGATTAGAGTGGTGTGCTCAGAATCATGAGGTTGTGAGTTCGATCCCGGAGTGGGCAGTGTGTTGTTATCGTTATTTCACGTTGTTCCCGTTCACTCAGCTGCAGAAATGAGATGCGATCTCACAGGTGCCAAGCTGTTTCACCTTTTGCCTTCGTTAGGATAACATCCGTGAAGGGGAGAGTGGGTACTGGTATGCATAGGTGATTGTTTGTCTTTCATAAACAACTTTGCCTGGACTTATACCTTGGAGGGGAACTTTTTGGTTGCAATCCCATGCTCATTCATGACCGAAGGGGTCGTTAGGAATGTGTACTACCAGTTAGTGAACAAACAAAAGAAAGTAGCACTCAACGCATTTCGTCGAAATTACACGTATTTAATAACAGTTTGGCTCAGCTCTCACTCTCTTTCTCATGCGCGTGCGCACAGTCAGTCACTCACACACATACTCACACACCTATACATACATATATGTATATACTAAGCGAACAAATTAAAGATAATACTACCCAACATATTTGGTTGAAGCAACATGTATTAAATAACAGGTTAGATTACAGCTTCTAGTGACGTAGTTTCGGACTGCATGAGATACGTTAATTTCATCAGATATTAAGAGGGTGTGCTCTATGCGACCACGTCATGTAGAGCTGAGTGAATTTGTTATTAGATACGTGCATACACACACATACGCATATATGTATTATGTGTTTGTTTTTGTCTAAATGGAGATATGTACCTCTATCTGTCTTTCTTCAAGCCACTATGTATGCATGTATATATGTATGTATGTATGTATGCATGTATGTATGCATGTATGTATGTATGTATGTATGTATGTATATGTATATATTCATGCATGTATGTATGTCATTATTATGTTTTATTTCGAGATTTCTTGCCAATAGAGAAAGAACCGGCTTCGAACCTAGATCCAAGGCTCCCTCATTGGAATTTCAACATCATCAACATAGTCTTTTGTGTGTATGTATGAATGTATGTATGCATGTTATCAATCAGTTTCATTTCTGTATTTCTTATCAATAGAGAAAGAGCCGGACTCTAACATAGATTCATGGCTCCTTCATTGGAACTTTTATCAACATCATCTAGGTATTTGTGCATATGTGTGTGTGTGCAGTATTTCGTGTTAGTGTATGCGCAGATGTGTATGTTTGTTTTATGGATGCGTTTTTATGTATATATGTTCATGTATGTATGTATGTATGTATGTATGTATGTACGGTTGTATACTTGCAAATTTGTATGCTTTGTTTTATGTATGTCTTCTCCTGCATATACTTTCATATCTAAATATGCTCATATATACTTAAATGATAAATTTCTGAAAAGTAATCAGCTTTCTCCTTCCTGGTTTTTCAGAAGCTTAATTCTCAAAAATTGGTATTTATGCAGTGTGTTGCATATACCATATGTATATATGTAAGCATGTACGCTATGTACGTATTAGATATGCTCATGTTCACTTTCCTTCTACGAAATTTCACTCAGAAGACAGTGGTGGATTGTATCTGTAGCAGATGTAAATGCCATGACAACTAAACGTGCGAATGATTTCATTGATGTTTAAGCTTTTATTAGTTGTAGGAACTTAGTAGTAAAAGATGGTATCTTAAAATGTAAACAAATCTATGCCTAGACACAGCCCTTGGATTGATAAACGGAATAATTTGCTTCACTCCATTTGGTGGTGAAAGTCACCTAACGACATACGAATATTTTTGTTCATTTCAGTGACAGTGAAAATAGGAATCGTGACAATAATTCTTAAGAAATGGCATTAATCTTTTAACTTTTTTTTTTCTTTTTCTCCATCAAAAGAAGTATCTACAACCAAAAATGCAAATTTTCTTTCCAAATTTGTTCTGCCGGCGCTATCTTCGTTTTATTGTTTGTCATTAATGCACTTACTTATCACGTTTCTATTAAAGTATTATCTATTTATATCACAATAATGCATATATACTCAAAAATTCTCCGGAGATAGTCGACATTATAAGTAAACCTATGGCACAGACATTAACCTCAACATACCATATGAAGAAACTTGGAGAAAGAAATTAGCAAATGTGAGATAAGTGAAGGGGATGGGGAATAAGAGGGAAATAAGGGAAAACGGTAACTAAAGACAAAATTTAGAAGAATAAAAAGAAAAGAACTATGAAACAAGGGACTACACAATCGATTCAATGTAGCTACAGCAGAAGTTGCTGGAAAATATAGGTGAGATTAGCTGAAGAAAGGAACCCTAAAACAAGTGAACGAGAGCACTGTACCGGCAGCGCAAAACCAAGCTTTGGCCACGAACTGGTGGGTGGAGGGGTCAACCTTAGGAATGAGCAAGTGTCTCCGCTCTGCCGCATCTACAATAAGGTGGATCAAACCATTGCCCATAACACGAACGAACGCCCTAGATTTGCACAAAACTATTACAAGTTGTGGTGACACGACCACATATCGAAAGTGCTACATTGGAAACCGTACGAAAAATGGGGGCTAGAGAGATACAAGACGTGGTATGAGAACAAACGGCAGAGAGTGGCAGAGTCAGAGACTAGTAAAAGTCTCTGGGATTTCCCAATCCAAATAGGTCAGCTGCTAGAGCATAACAGACTGGTGCACAAGGTGTTCCACATATGCTATATAGTTGATGTTGCATGCCCCTTTGACTCACGAAGAGTAAAAAAGGAAGGCGAAAAGATAGTTAGGTACAACGCTCTTAAGTGCGAAATAGCCTGGCTATGTAACATAAAGAAGGTGAAGATAGTGCCAATTATTGTTGGGTCAGAAAAAATCTAGAGGAATATAAAGGAAATCGGAATAGAGTGCCCAGTGAAAGTGTTACAAAAGGTTTGCCCCTTTGACACGGCCAGAATAATCAGGAAAGTCTTAGAGAGCTGAAAAGAACAAATTTGCATGGTACTGAAGGTGGTAAGCCCGCTACGTAAGCAAGACTCCAGGAGCTCCAAAAACCTGTGATAAGGAGAAAATAATAATAATAATAATAATAATAATAATAATAATAATAATAATAATAATAATAATAATAATAATCATCCTTTCAACTAAACGCACAAGGCCTGAAATTTTATTGGGGTGGGGTGGGGGGTTAGTCTATTATATCGACCTCAGTGTTTCACTGGTATTTAATTTATCGATCCAGAAAGAATGAAAGTCAAATTCGATCTCTGCAGAAGGTGAAATCCGAACGTAAAGACGGACAAAATGCTGCTAAATATTTTGACCGGCGCACTAACGGTTCTACCCGCTTGTATTCATCATCATGATCATCATCAAGAACAACTACAAAAAAATCAGCAACGTATATGTGATTATTACTGCCATGGCAACTAACCTGAAACTAGTCTCTGGATGCTGGCTTTGTTGGGTGGTGGTACTTATCTCCCCTGTTTGAAAACTTAAGGACGCAGAACACATGTTGTCACGTAGCCAACTAGAAACGGTGTTTCTTGGGGCTAAACAGCAGTAGCATTCTTCCCTTTCCTGGGACTGCCACATTATGTTGGCAACAAACCACCACTTTATCATGCTGCTACTGCATAACTCTCTCTCTCTGAGAGATTTAGAAATGGAATATTTCTAACAAACATTAGTGACTTCGGGATAAATGACAGCATCATAAACATCATCATGAACATTATCATCATCATCACTTTCACTAGCACCTGCTGCAGCAGCAACATAGTCGCTGTCATACCGCCATCTACGCAATAATGTTGCTTTTCTTTCCCTACACAGCGCAGCCCACCTACTACTACTACTAGTACCACTACTACTACTAATGCTTCAACCACTATTTATCACTATCACTACCACTAACACTACTACTGCTACTACTACTAATTCTACTACTACTACTACTACTACTACTACTACTACTACTACTACTACTACTACTACCACTACTAGTACTGATGCTTCAACCAATATTTATCACTATCACTACCACTAACACTACTACAGCTACTACTACTACTACTACTACTACTACTACTACTACTACTACTACTACTACTACTACTACTACCATGAGAACAAAACCTCTACCACCACCACCAACACTCCATACGATAATTCTACCATCGCTGCTTTTACTGCTGCAGCTACAACTACCACTACTACAACAGCTACTACTACTACTACTACTACTACTACTACTACTACTACTACTACTAGTACCATGACAACAAAATTTCTAGCATCACCACCACCACTACTAACGATAATTCTACCACCGCTGCTTGTGCTGCTGCAGCTAATACTACTACCATTACTACTACTACTACTACTACTACTACTACTACTACTACTACTACTACTACTACTACTTCTTCGCCCACTTCGTGATCATTACCAAACATTGTTAACCGTCACAAAAGATGAAAGTGTAAAAAAAAACAAAAAAAAATGAAAATAAACATGTAGCATTGAAGGCCAATATCGGAACAGACGTTCTCAGCTTATTTCACGAATACCACCGAAGGCGTAAACTGTAATAATGCAACCACCACCACCACCACCACCAATACCACCACCACCACCACCACCACCACCACCAACAACAACAACAACAACAACAACAACAAGTATACCGCCGCCACCACCTGAGCAGGGACAACGACACCAATAGCAAGATCACGAAACAAATTCATCATCATCACGAACAACAGAAGTGATGACAGCTTCATGTTTAGTAAGAGTCATTAACAATGACAGCATCAACATCAGTTTCAACATCATCATCACGATCAACAATAACCAGAATCGATAACGTTTATAATAGTATCATCATTAGTATCACTAAATCATTCTCAGCATCATAGCTAACATTATTGTCCTCGATGTCGTCGTCGTCGTCGTCGTCGTCATCACCACCACCGCCACCATCACCGTCATCGACATCCTCGTCATTATCCTCACCACTTCCACCAACACCGCCACCGCCACCACCATCGTCATTATCATAATTATTGCCACCACCACTACCGCCATCCTCCTCCACATCCACTCCATCTCCTCCTCCTCCACATCATCATCACCACCACTAGTAACAGCTGTAGCGGCAGCAGCAGAAGCAGCAGCAGCACTTGTAGAGGCACAAGCAGCAGCAGTGGTGGTACCAGCAACACCGACAACAACTAAAACAATAGCAACAACCATTAAGATTAATGTGAACCTCTTCAGTATCACTATTATTATCATCACAGTTATTATAATCATCGCCATTATTATTATTATTATTATTATTAGTAGTAGTAGTAGTAGTAGTAGTAGTAGTAGTAGTAGTAGTAGTAGTAGTAGTAGTATCATTATTATGTTTTTTTTTCTTCTTCCTTCAAATTTTTTCCCATTTCTCGCCGAGTGTTTTCCGTACACCTAGGGCAGAGAAACGGTGTATGCATTCCCAATTTACACACGCAAATTCATAGGTAAAACATGCATTTAAGAAAAAAAAAAAAAAATCATGAATGGATGTTGTTTTCACAGCGATAATGCACTTCTTAGTACATGAGTCGTTCCAGTTAACACGATTTTTTGCACCTCCTGTAGAGATGGTAAGCCTGGTATCATTTTCAAATAGATTTCAGTACCTTTTTTTTTTATCATTCCTAGAGATCCTACAATCACTGGTATGGTAGTCGCCTTCAGGTGCCACATTTTTTCAATTTCTATTAGCAAGTCTTTATATTTACTGATCTTGTCAAATTCTTTCGCCGCTATATTATGATCACAGGGAATACTCAAGTCAATTAATAAACACGTCTTTTTTTATGATAATATCCGGTTTATTAGCTTTTATAGTCTTGTCGGTATGTACGGGGAAGTCCCAGAGAATCGATACATTTTGTCCCTCAGTCACAGCTTCAGGATGGTGTTTATACCATTTGTCAGCGCTTTTGATTTTATAATGCTGACATATTGTCCAGTGTAAATACTGGCCAACTCTGTCATGTCTTGCTTTATATTCTACAGGTGCTAACACTCTACACCCTGAGATTAGGTGGTCTATAGTTTCAATCGCATTGTTACAAAATCGGCATTTTGGGTCAGCTCCATTTTTTATCACATTGGCTTGGTAGTTCCGGGTTAATAAGCTTTGGTCTTGAGCAGCTAAAATGAAACCTTCACTCTTTGCTTTTAGCCCTGAGCTTCGTAACCATTGACGCATGTGCTTCTGGTCGACATCAGCTTGTTTGCTACGAGCCACATACTTGCCATGCAGAGGTTTCTGTTCCCATCTGCTAGCTAATTTTTCATGGGCTTTTGTCTTTGCAATTAATTTTATTTTCTTTGCAGCAGCAGTTGGCGCATTTCCTTCAACCTGATCAAGCTGGTGGGTATCTAAGAGTTCGGTAGCGAATTTTTTGCTCTCTTTCAGAATAGAGTGAAGTCTTTTCGGTCTTTCATGTTTTTCAACAAGTTTCAGCATCCAATCGTTGGTTGTTTCAAGGTATTTGGCCAGTCCGATTGTGGTGGTTTTGTACGTAAGTTCAAGCTGGATCAAGCCTCGACCTCCCTGAGCTCTGGGGATTATCATTATTATTAATATTACAATTATTATTATTTAGTATAGTGGTAAGTATCCCCGCCTGACATGCGGGAGACCGGGGCTCGATTCCCCACCGGGGAGGCAACTATTTAAGGGCGGTGCATCAGCATGGCCGCAGCTCTAAGCTGAAACTATAAACAAACAAAAAAATTATTATAATCATCATCATCATCATTATTATTATTATTATTATTGTTATCATTACTATTATTATTATCATCATTATAACTATTATTACTCCTTCGTAACACAGTGTAGGTGAAAATGCACCGGAGTCTTTAGTCTTCTTTCAAGTCACAACAAGGACCTCAGACAGATAATACTTTCCTTAAGATGTGCGCTGTACCCAATAAGGATGCTTTTTTGCAAGACAGCAATCTTGCATTGGATTTCCAGTTACCATAAGGAGTTTTGAACTTTCAAAGTGATTGAGACCAATACTCCAGTCACCACTGGTATCACGTTTATATTACCCTCACGCATTCCATACAGTCTTGCCAGTTCCACTTTCAATTCGGAGTACTTGGTGATTTTTTTCAACCTCTTTACTTACAAAATTCATGTCATTTGGTAGGGCGGCTACATCAATGATCTGACAGTAATTGTCTCTCTTATTCAATATGACAATATCCAACCGACGGTGTTCAATTACATGATCTGTCTGAAAATTATATTCCCAGAGTATCGTTATTTTTCCATCATCCTGCCTAACTTTATTTGTTCTATGCTCATACCAGTTCACTGTTAAATCATATTGTTATTTACAGCATAAGAACTAATGCAGTTACACAAACATTTTATCGTGGCAGAGCTTGTATTCTTTTGTGCATGGCTCTCACATCCACTTACCTAGTGGGTCAAATTTTCCACACTTTTTCCACAGAATCTGCATTTCTGGGTGTCAGAAGTTTTATAGATGTTATACTTCACTGAATTGGTAGCGTGAGCCTGGCCGTGTGCAGCAATGATCAGGATTTCGGTGGAACGCTTTAAATCCCCTCGCTCAAATCACGCCCACGACGCTGTATTATCCTTTACGTCCTGTGTATTCCTTTCAAACTGTCCATGCATTCTCATTTCAAGGTCTTCTTTTCTCTTCTCCTCAGCTCGTTGGTTACACTCTTTTTTGCCCATCATTTCATCTGCATTTACACCCATATCTTTCTGGGCATATTACAGCAGGTCTTCATTACTATTTATCAAATACTTGGCAAGCGTTCTCCTTTCACGCCTAAAACAATGGTCTATACTAATTAGGCCTCTGCCACCATTCTTTCTTTTCATATACAGTCTATTTAGGTTTGCTTTAGGGCGTAGCGCACTATGCAGCGTCATCAACTTTCTTATCCTTCTATCCACTGTTGATATTTCCTCCTTAGTCTATTTGAGGATGGATGCACTATATCTGACCTCCGCAACTGCCTAGATATTCATTGCGATAATCAAATTTTTGACATTGAGGTTGGATTTCAACATCATTTCACCCTTTTTGATACGTCTCGCTGACCTTGACTTTCATTTCTCTGTGTAGAATGTCATCCAGCTCCAAACTCCCTAAATATCTATACCCATTACCGTCAGGTTCACCCATGATCTCTCCTGAAGGTAACCGAAATCCTCTGCAGGCTGCTTTCTTTCCTCTTTTCATATTAAGTACTGAGCATTTGGTAATCCCAATTCCATACCGATGTCCTAACTACACTTCTAGATTGTTTTGGTTAAAGAATCTATCTGTTTTTCAAATTTCCCAAACAATTTCAGGTCATCCATAAACAGAAGATGGTTCAATGATGGGCCTTTCTTCCCACATCAGCAACCCATTTTAACTTTCCTAAGTGTCATTGTTATGGGTATTAGTGAAATTACAAAAAGTAACGGACGAAACGTGCTACCTTGGAAGATTCCCCCACTCTTTCATGCTATGTATTAGAGAATCTGTGATGTTGTCGGCAACACCAAACATTTGCAGGCATTCAACGATCCAAGAATGAGGCACCATATCATATGCCTTCTTACTGGCAATCCAAGCCATAGACATGTTTGTATTATGTTTTTTACAATGCCTCAAAACTGTTTTATCGATGACCATGTGATCCTTGGTACCCTGAGAACTCTTCCTGTAAGGCTTTTTGTTCCCTTAGCAGTATTTCTTCTTGTGCCAGAAAAGTGTATGTCATTGTTGCCACACATATTCCAGTGAGTATCTTCCAGATTATGTTTAGGCATACTATGGGACGGTAGTTTGCCACAATATTCCCCTTATTCTATCTTTCATTACAAGTGTTGTCCTCCCAGTCACCATCCACGCGGAGACTGTACCTTTCTGGACACACTCGTTCAATTGGGATGCTTGTCTTTCATGCACAGCGTGGCATCCCTTCAGCCAGAAGTCATGAATCCCATCTGGTCCGGGGGCTTCCCAGTTAGGCGCTTTTCTCACTTGTTCTTTCACATCACCCGTGCTTATGACAATATTCCTTTGTTTCTTTCCTCCTTGTAATTATGTCTTGATAGTTCCTATCCACGTTGCATCCCCTTCATGCCCCACATTGTTTCCTTATAATCCGCTCCAGAACTCCTTGGCTTGATTTGCATCAGAAGCAATATTTTCCCCATTGTTTCCTTCTAAAGTTCTGAAGAATAACTTCGGGTTATGTTGTTGTTATTACTATTATTATTATTATTATTATATTACCATTATAATTATTATTATCATTATATTACCATTATTATTATTATTATTATTATTATTATTATTATTATTATTATTATTATTATTATTAGTAGTAGTAGTAGTAGTAGTAGTAGTAGTAGTAGTAGTAGTAGTAGTAGTAGTAGTAGTATTGTTATTATATTATTATTATTATTATTATCATTATTAATATTATTATAACTATTTTATTACCGTTATTATTATTATTATTATTATTATTATTATTATTATCATCATCACTACTATCATTATTAATATCAATATCATTATCAGAACAACAGCACGATAACTGCACCAGTGTTATTGTTGTTATTATTATTATTGACAGTGTTACCCGAATAATCATTGAACATTACGAAGAACAGTATTAAGAGTAGCAACAACCAGAACAACAATAACTGAATTTGAAACATTATCGACAGCATTTTTTTATATTAAAATAAATTTCATCATCATCATTGCCGTTACCATCGCCGTCGGCATCATCATCATCATCATCCTCAACATCATCATCGTCGTCGTCGTCGTCGTCGTCATCATCATCATCATCATTAACTTCATTAAATATCATTGATATTATCATAATTATCATCATCGTCATCATCATCATCAGCAGCAATAGCATCCTCGTCGTTGCCATTGTGATCATTAATTTCTTCCTTTTTTTAAAAAAAATCTAGGTGGCGCTTTAAATACAACTGTAACCTTATAGTTAATTGAACTGCAGAAACAATGCTACAGGACTGATAAAATCACACCATCATCATCATCATCAACGCCATTCTAATCATCATCGTCCATCATCTTCATCGCCATCTCCATCGCCATCATCGTCATCACTGTTACAAATCGTCACCACCGTCTTCCTCCACTTCCTCCTTCTCCTCCTGCTCATCATCATCATCGGCGTTGCCGACGTCGCCGTTGTCTACGCCGTCATCATCTTTATCATCATATACCATCATAATACCATCGTTGTCATCATCATCATCATCATCATCATCATCATCCATGTCATCATCACCATCGTTATCATCATTGTCACCATCATCATCATCATTATTTGTTGCTATGTACGAACACTGTAGTGAAAAATTGATGGACCAGCGAAAAACAAATGCAAGCCTAGTAAATATATGGCTTCAATAATACCAACGTTGATATTAATAATCCATGTTACTATAAGCACAAGGCCTGAAATTCTGGAAAGTGGGATTCCCGATTACATCGATCCCAGTATCTGGCTGGTACTTATTTCCTCAACCCCGAAAAGATAACAGGTAAGGTCGACCCGGCTGCATTTGAACTCAGATTATGAAGACAGACGACACACCACTAAGTATTTCGCCCGGCGTCCTAACAATTCTGCCAGCTCGCCGCCAAACTTTGATATTGATAATAATGATTGTTTCTTTATTGGCGTGAAGAACCGAAGAAAAAAGCAAAAGACGATACAACAGAGAGGATTTACGCAAAAGACGATACAACAGAGAGGATTTACGTATAGTATGTGTGAAGAGTATATAAACAATAATAATTAACAATAAGAATTCGAACAAAATGTTCCCTAAATGGTTGGAAGACCCAGCAAGGGACAACCTACAGACGCCAGTCATCCTGGACATCCTGAAAGCCAAGATCACTTCTAGCAAACAACCCTCTCCTCTCCATTCTTTCCGGCCTCCTGGAGCATGCTCACAGCAGACCCATTCTTACGGGCCATCCTCACCACATTCACCTGCCTTTCAACAAATTACTGGGGTACAGCATTTGCCTCTCTACTCTCACTTTTCTTCATCTACCACACTACCTCTTTAGCAACCACTAGACAGAGGGACATTGCTTGCCCTTCCCCGCCAAAAGAAGGTGGCGTGGCTATCTTCACGATGGGGTCGGCCGAAAACCGAATCCGTCCTACACTTGCCAACAGTTATTTGACAAAGCTTCACAAGTCGCCAATGCCCTGATATTGAACGAGTGCATGTAGAACAACTTCATCGCCCTTCGCACGTTCAATTCCATCTAACAGAAATCAGTGCATGTAGGGCTTGTCTCGAACCGGCAGAGTACTCTGGTAGCATTGCTAGGCTAGGCGTATCCAAAAATTATGCATCAGCCACGGCCCAAAAGTCCTCCGGAAAAGATCGACACCTAAACATTATCCGGAATGTCATCATTATCGCTGGCCACCAATCACCTATTGAACTCCATAATTTATTATCCCTGAACGGATGAAAGGCAAAGTCGACCTTGTGGGTATTTGAACAGTATACAATGGTTAAAATGGGTGGGGATGTGAGAGATGTAGTCCTGCGGATACGGGATGACCTCTACAGATAATCGAGTAACCCCACTGTCCGTGCTTTCCCTGAACATTAAGAGGAAGTTCCCTTTCCGATTTACAGGTCTACACTGAGAGAGGTACCATCCTCTCTTGCTATTTTCACAACTTTCATCCACCTTTCAATAAACTCCTCGAGAACAGCACTTCCCTCTCCGCTCTCAATTTCGTTTTCAAATGAAACCTGAAGGAGTTAATGAGGGCCCTACCAAAGACGAATGTATCTGTCCTCATGCTTTTCAGCCTTATAATGAACAATGAATACATTAGTATCAATACAGTAACATCAACATAGGTCTACCTTTTTAGTGGAATTTAGTCCGACCAATAATTCTCTTCATAAAGAGAAGTGTTAGCCAAGATTTCATTAATATCTTTTTTATAGCCTCATTGAACAGAATTATTCACTCTCTCCCCCCCTCTCTCTCTCTCTTTCTCTCTTTAAATCCTTCTTTTAAGTATAGAGAAGCGTTTTCTTATATGCGTCTCAGAAATATAACCCAGTGAGTTGATGGAACATTAACAGAAGATATTTGCTTTAAAAACATTTTATGTCTAAGAAAAATTATTGAGCCATTGAAATATAGATAGAAGACATAGTATAGAAAGTGTCTTCGTGCGATATCACCATCATCTGTCTAAGAAAATGTTGAATTTGGTGGCATACATTCCTCTATAAACAATTTAAAGTTACATTGCTTAGAACTTAATATTGATTTCATATAAGGCGGCGAGCTAGTAGAGTCCTGAGCATGCCGGGAAAAATGCTTAGCGGCATTTCGTCCGTCTATACATCATCAGTTCACATTCACCCGAGGTCGAATTTTCCCCCTATCGACCTCGCCGCCTTCACGTAAATATATATATATATATATATATATATATATATATATATATATATATATATATATTAATAGTTATCGCCAAGCTATCATGGCAGTCCAGAAAAATAGGACGAATGCTGCCGTTGGTTAGCTCCAAGAGGCCATTGCCACTAGATAGCCATGCGACACACGAACCTGTGTCCATTACAACCATTGAACAGAGAGGTCAGCTGCTTCCCCTTGCTGATCTGGCATCTACAGACTAGTTTCAGGTTATTTACCCTTTATCAATGTAGAGCAGCCGAACAAATCGAAGGATTGACAGAAACACGCACAGACACACACACTCTCTTATTCTCTCGCTCGCATCTTCTTTCTTTCTCTCTCTTTCTCTTTCTTATCCTCTCTCTCTCACTCTGCCTTCTTCCTTTTCTCCTTCACCTTACTCACTATCTTTCTATTTCCCTCATTCTCTCTATTTGTTCGCTCTTTCACACTCTTCCTCACTTCGTCCTCATTCTCTCACCCTTTTTTCTCTCTCTTTCTCTCTCTCACTCGTTTGCTTTTTATCATTTCTAACGCAACTTTAGTATGTTGTTTTGGAGCTAGGTAGTTGCAAGCACTGTTGCCTCCTTTAGTGTGCTAAAGACATTAAACTCAGCAACAATTTCCTCATCCGTCTCTTTCTTCCCCTCCAGAAGGACAATCTTCTAGAATCATGTCCCTACAACTTGCGCTTTTCCTCTAAGTACTGATTTGTGATGTTCAAGTAGAACATTAACAGTAAACTCTTGCCGGTTCCGAGTAACCCTGCGAAGGTCATAACCACCGCCTTTTTCTAAAGATCTTGTAAATAAAGTCACTGGAGAGTTTATATTTCATCTTTCACTGCAACTATGGTCATGGTGGAACACCGCCTTGAAGGGTTTTGGTCGAAGAAATCGACCCACTACTTACATTTCAAAGCGTAGTCTCTGTTAAATCAGTCTCTTACGTGCACGTAAACAAACCAACAGCAGTTGTGAAGTCGTGGCGGACTAGAAACGCACGCACACATATACACCTAATACATATACGCACAAACATTTGAACCATATGTATATATATATATATATATATATATATATATATATATATATATATATATATATATATATATATATATATATATATATATATACGACGGACTTCCATACATTTTCCGTCTATAAAATTCACTCGCATTTCTTATTTGGTTGGATTAGGTCTATAGTAGCAAAGACTCTCCCGGTGTGCTATGGAAAGTACTGAACCCTGATCCATATGATTGGGAAGAAAATTTCTTAACCACACGGCCACGTCTGCCTTTATAAACAGAAGAGTTACAAGAGATTATGTACAATATATTAGATTCTTTTACTTTTCCCGGTAAATCAATTCGTTGAAATATTCTACGAACTCTCCTATAGGTTAATGTTTGCTAACCAGCAAAAATATTCTCCTGCTATCTAATCTTAGTTTATAACAATTGCACTAAATATCTTTGGTGTTTATCTGTTGGTGCACATCTTCACATTTTCGTTGTTGTTGTTGTTTGGCTATGCGCCAACTTTCAACTGTTCCCCCACTGACAATCGCATTCTTGTTTCAGACAAAGTAAGTACACAAATATCTAACCTGCACCACCTTTTATAAACACGGTAAGGTATGGTTAGGGGGATGTTTGGTTGATATTTCTTGCAGGGCAAACATTCACATAGAAATACTCACATTGGGATGTATGAATACTTGTGAGTATGTATGTTTGTGTGGATATAGTTGTGTACAAGTATGTGCATGTTCCTTTGTGTACTCGAGTGCGTATGCATGTGTCTTTCATATTCATGCTTCTAGCATCAAATCAAGATGTGCTGCTCTCTTAAAAGATTCTTGTCTTCTAGAAATTTCTAAGTTAAATAGGAAAGAGAAAAATTTCTCCCGTCAGCGTATATACAATAAGAAAGGAACATGTGATAACTACTACGGTAATAAAACATAATATACATATGTATATATGTGAGTGAATGAGTGAGTGAGTGTGTGAGTGTGTGTGTGTGTGTGTGTGTGTGTGTATGTGTGTGTGTGTGTGTGTGTGTGTGTGTGTGTGTGTGTGTGTATGAAGAACGAAAGAAATAAGAGGTAGTGAACAGGTGTGGTATTCAAAATTTTATCGAACATACACACCTTTTGCTAACATACCGAAACAATTACACAACAAGTAGAAATATTATACAATCATGCATTTACATCTAATCATTGTTCCGTCACAAATACAATTCTGTGTTGAAGTTCCAATTATTTAGACTTTTCGCCGCTATGCAAATGATCAAACCCCACAGGCTATATAAATCGCTAACAAAACATCACTTCAATGATTTCTGAACAACGCAACCCCTCTATCAAAACCAAGAAGTGAGAAAGAAGGAGAGAAAGAGAGAAAGAGGTCATATATTTATATCTTTTTTTGCCCAAATGATTTTTGTCCTAACGATCGCTTGCAATCAGACGATTGGCCTTCCTTATTGATTATATTAGTTTTTCTGTTTTCCTTTTTTCTCCCTATCCCACCTCCCTCTCTTGTTATGAAATTATTTCAGCATTTTGGTGAAACAGTTGAATGTTCTATAAAGTTTAATGCCATCTACAACTGTTTTCACTCTTGAAAGGAAAGGCAGTATATTCGAATGTATAGAAATGTACTTTAGTGTTAGTAATTTTCTCCATTCGTTTGGTATTAAGAATAGAAGAAAACAATATTGTCAACAAGTGTAAATTTGAAAACTTACATTTAGTATTTGGTAAGTTTTTCACCCTTACAACTGAAAGTGGAAGACTATACTCGAACGTATACAACATCTCACTCGCCATGCTGAGTGGCAAATGTCTTGGAACTTTTCTGGTGACGACTAGGGTATCATTAAACAGATATAATCCAAGAGCCTCTGTACATTGGTAAATTCTGAAAAGAAATTGAAAGAAAACACGAAAAAGTGTGTTATTTACAACATAAAGGCAAAAATAAATATGCACACACGCACATCGTTACGATGATGACGCGGCCTCCGGTGAATCTGATCAACGGAACAGCCTGCTCATGAAATTAACGTGTAAATTACTGAGCACTCCACAGAAGCGCATACACTTGGCGCAGTTCCGGGGCGAGTCAGCGTGACACAGAATATGACAAGGCAACGGCGACGAGATGGCAGAATCGTTAGCACGCCGGGCGAAATACTTAGTGGTATTTCGTCTGCCGTTACGTTCTGAGTTCAAATTCCGCCGAGGTCGACTTTGCCTTTCATCCTTTCGGGTCGATAAATTAAGTACCAGTTACGCACTGGGGTTGAGGTAATCGACTTAATCCCTTTGTCTGTTCTTGTTTGTCCACTCTATGTTTAGCCCCTTGTGGGCAATAAAGAAATAGGAATATGACAAGGCTGATACAAATCACTTGCGCCAGCTAGGATGACGGGAGAAACATAAGGTAAAATATCTTGCTCAAGGACACAACATGACGCCGAGTACCGATCTCTCGGAAGCCAAATATCCAAACTACTTCGCCAAACGCACACACACACATACACACACATATGCATATATGTATGTATACAGGGCTCTGGAGTCGGTATCGGTGTCGAGACATTTTTTGTGTTTTAAGAATAAGAGTCGGAGTTGGTGAAAATCGGCTAACTCCGACTCCTCAAAAATAACATACTGTTTATTTGATAAAAAATATATATTTTATTTAATTGTTTTATAATAGAGCATAATCAAACTAAACAGCAATAGAAGCGACTGTAAATATATTCAAATTAAGAATTAGTTATTCACTATAAATTACATTTAGAATTAATAATAAGAAAATTGCGCAAATTTATCCTTTGAAAAACAGGCAAATATAATCGACTGCATCACAGCAAACTGTAATGAGTGTAATCTGCAATCACGTTGAGTGAGTCGTGAATTGCGTCAGTTGTAAACATTACTTTGGCTGATGCCAACGGTTGCTTCTGCACGTATTGCATCATCTTTCAAATTGAAAGCTGATGCATTATGTGCACAAGGGACCTATGAAGTTTACATTTTAAGATTGTTAAATGAAGTCTTTCAATCGAAAAGAACTAAATTAAGAGTAACTTTTATGCATGTATTCTTCCACACACACACACACATATATATATATATATATATATATATATATATATATATATATATATATATATATGTATATATATATATATAAAATGTTTCGTAGGTTTATGAAAATAAAATTGTTAAAAGAGAGTAGCATTCAAGGTTTCTGCACAAATTGTTCAGTTACCTTTAAAAACATCTAGAAGATACTGGATAGTAATTTACAACCATAATTTTATTCCGTTTCTTTCGTTTTTAGTGTTAAAATCTTGAAGAATTTTTTTTTTCTGTATTTCCAGTATAATTCTTTGGTAAATTTATAGTTTCACACCAGACTCAATTTCGGTACTAAGTTCTTTTTCCGCGTTTTTAGGGGATGGGTGCAATCGTCTTCACCTCGTAAGCTGACGGAAATGTATTCTTTCCGCGGAAAAATGGAGGGGTGGGGCGAAACCTCGGAAATTCCCTTTCCCGGACCCGTCTCCCGCGTTTTTTGTTTTCGCTGCAATCGTCTTAATTGACCTCATACATATAATCAGTGAATTTCATTTATAGATTGTATATTCTAATTAAAACGTGTATTTTGGGTTGTTCGCTAGAATTGAGAGGATTAGCAAACGTCGCTTTGTTGTTCCTCTGACTGGTCAGAAGCGTGACAAAGCGACATTGCTTCCACCGATTCAAAATGCATCAAATCTGGCACAGTTATCTACAGTGATTCTTGGGTGGCTTACAAACATATACAAATTGGGTTATCAACATTACATGATAACCGACAAAAAAAAATTGTGTTGATACTACACATGCACACATACACACACAAAACATCGAAGGTTTTTGGTGAGATTTAAAAGAATGAGTGAAAAGGTCCACGTATTCGTTCAAACTATCTACACCAGTAACTTTGCTATAGAAAACAAATACAAAAATTAAAAATTGCTGCACCAATTTTTTTTTATCGTGGCAGGAAAATCTTTTATACCGGTCCAAGATCGCCAGTAAATGATCGATTCCAGAAAAAATCATGAGAGAGAAGATATACAGGACTGCCCTAGGATCCGCCGCACCTCTCTGTTTTCCACGGACAAAATGCATTTTCTAACCATTATGAAATAAATTAAGACGATTGCCACGAAAAACAAAACGCAGGGGAATTTCAGAGGTTCCGCCGCACACCCACTTCCTCCGTTTTCCGCGGTAAGAATGTATTTCTGACAGGTTACGGGGTCACTAAGACGATTGCACCCCAAAAAAAAAGCCGTGGGGAAAATTATTTAGTAGCGAAATCGCGTCTGGTGCGAAACTACAGATTTATCAGTTCTTTAATATAACTGTAGCTTCAATCCTAACTTTTTGTGGCGATATATAATATATTAATAAATATTACAGTAATTTAACATTGCTTAATGTTAAGTACTAACTGTAATTTATGCGGTCAGTGTTTTTGATGTTTGATTTTTTTTTCCTGAATTAAATATTGTTTATATTACCATTTATGTTGTTGATGTTGACAGCCCCTACAATATGGAAAGAAAAAAACGCAAATAGCTAAATCTGCTAAATCTAGTGTAGTTGAACATTTTACTATCACTGAAGATAAAAAATATTTTGAGTGTCAATGTATGGTTGATGGAGAAGATAGTGATAATGATGATACTGGAAAAGTTTGTAACAGCAAAGTAAGTGCTTATAGAGATTCAAATAAAAACGCTCCTTCAAGACCAATTAATTTAAAAAAAAAAACATTTAGAGCGCTTCACTCCAAAAGTCTTAGAAAAAGTAAATGAAAAGGATAAAACAAGCGTAAATGGTCCACGTGCACAAGGAGCAAAGGCTGGCACTTCAACATCACTTACTGGAATATCAACTGCAAATCAAACAAGTGTTACAATGTTCTTTACTTCTGACAAAATAACGATAAGAATGACTGCAGAAACATTTACGAAGTATCTTATTGAATTAGTTGTACAAAATACCATGTCTCTTAGTTTATTTTTACAGCCAGCATTTCTTCAACTCAGTGGTGAAATGGCTAGAATGTTTGATGTTTCATCAGACAGGCAAAGTATCAGAAAACTTGTTGTTAACGAAGCAACTGCAAAAAGCGAAGAATTGCAGAAAAATCTCCAGGGCTGGTACATGTTTTTGAAAATGAGGCAGCTACAAGGCACAGAGTGAATTATTTTGGAATAAATGTAAGATTTGTTAACGATGATGGTAAGACTGTGACAAAGACACTGGATGTTAAAGGCATCAAAGCAAGTCATGATGGTAATTACCTTCAGTCCTTTCCTTGATAGAATATGTTATGAAAGAATATCAAATTCAAAAGAAAGAGGTTATCTGCTTTGTCACGGATAATGCATCAAATATTAAGAAATTGCTGATCATGAAAGAACTACTGTAAATCTCGAAGAAGAAGAAATAAAAGAACTATCAGAGGAATCGGATAACACTCTTGATGTTGCTCTCTCACTTGCTGAAGAGGCTTCAAAAAGTTGCCAAATACGGCACATTCGCTGTGCAGTGCACATCTTACAAATTGCTATAATGGATTGTTTCAAAGATCTGCATGAAGCAACTGTGATTAGTAAATTAAGGCAAGTAGCGATAGCTGCAAGAACACACAAGATTGATGCTATAATCAGAAGACGAGCTGGAAAAGGAGCCATACTTGATCAAGAAACCCGCTGGGGTAGTACTTATATGATAGTAAAAGGTAGATTGAATTAAAAGCTGACCTGGAGGATATTGATAACCCTGCAATATCATTGAGTGACATACAATGGAACTAGGCAACTGAATTAGAGGTAGAAAAACCTCTTGTTCTTCCATATGCCGTTATCAAGAATCTACAAGCTGTAGATTTCACTGCAATACAGTAACTGTGGGAATGGGAAAATTTGATATTCAAGCATAGTAGAATAGGAGGCTTAATTGCTTATAGGATAGTAACTTCTATGAAAAGAAGAGAAGCTCAATTGACAGAAAATGAGATATTGCTGTCTACAGTGTTCGTTGATCCAAATTCTGTTACATGACAATCAAATTACTAAAGCAAAGGAAACTCTCTGCAATGCTGCTATAGAAATAAAGGGACTATCACCCATCTTGTCAGAAATGCAAAATCCAGACATTCACAATATTTCAATGGAGTCCGAGTCTCAGTCATCATCTTCCAATGACGGTGAGAATTTTGGTAAGTATCTAGAAAGACTGGCAAAAGAAAAAGCGAAGACCAAAAACAAAAAAAAAAACCTTTGGATAGAAATGAACCTGTCAATATTAAGTTTTAAAATTCAAAGAAGAATTCCATACAGCACTGAAAGAGATAGAGAAATATATCCGTTCATGTGCAACACCACTGATAGAACTTACTCAAAGTTACTCTAAAATCGTCAGAGAAGCAGCTAGCACGGTGACAGCTATTCTTCCTGCTCGAGTTAGTGTGGGAAGACTTTTCTCTGCTCTAAAACATGTCAAGTCAGATCTCAGAGCTTCATTAAAGGAAAATGTTGCTGATGCTATTTTATTTCTTAGGACTTGAAATTAAATTTATGATTTCTCTGAATTGTTCAGTTTTATGCCAAAGGATGTTTTAATGTTTAAAATAAACTTACTTTTATTTCTATTTTATTTACATTTATGCTATAGGAATTATGAAAGATTTATAAGAGCTTTTGTTACAAATACGCATTGGCTTTTTCTTTCAATAAAATAGCATTAAAAATTCAATCTTTCAAGCGATCCTCATTATATACTTGGTAGTGATGAAATGCCATTTTGGTTCATGACTGAATTGAACGATGATAT
>NC_142942.1:40030581-40053081 GCF_046866305.1 Octopus bimaculoides
ATAGCTTGATAATGTACAGGTATATAACAGATATGCAGGTATACATATATATATATATATATATATATATATATATATATATATATATATATATATATATATATATATATATATATATATATATATATAATTAATAAGTCTTAGGGTAGCAAAATATTAAGAAATTTAATTTAATTTCCTACCAGTGGTGTAGCGAGAAAAAAATTAGTCAACAGACTATATATTATTCATGTAAAATACAGTGTACATCTAATACACATTAGAGATGCCCAGAAAAGATACCTGTACATACATATATACATATACATATATACATATATATATACATATATACATATATATATACATATATACATATACATATATATATACATATATACATATACATACATATATATACATATATACATATGCATATACATATGCATATATACATACATATATATATACATATATGCATACATATATAACTATATACTTACCTATCGCTGTTGTTTATTGCATTATTCCTGTATATATTTGTTTCCATCAGTTTTATGAAATACATCAAAGTACAAATAAAGACACAAACACTGACATGAATAGAGAGAATGCTACTGTCGAATAGTTACAGCGTATGAGAACGTGATAGGGGAAATTTACGTGAAAAACAAAGAGATAGTGATGAACGTGAGAAAATGAGAACAGAATTATAGAAAATCACCTTTGAGGAACAAAGCTATCAAGTGCACATGACACACACTCCAATGCTACATATAATAAATGATTATTTTATAATACATAGACTCGCTTCTTCTACCTGAAGGCTTTTATTTGTAATTGCTGGCAAGATTGTGAGGATATGAGTGTAAATCTTCCTCCTTTTCTGGATGTATATACGTACACATCTGCAACGTTTTATAGCATAATATATGCGTGTTTAATATTGCTAAGGTATTTCTAAGAAGTTCTTGGCAGTTATTATTTGGTTCTCTGAATACTATTATTATATTATATATTGCAAAGTATGAAAAAGAAGAAAAAAACATTCTGCTAGGACACATAGGCAATCATTCATATACAAATGAGATTGTCTTGGCCGGAACAAAGTTTGCAATGAGGTCTTTTCAATGTATATAATCGCTGCTGAAGTGCATTGGAGTCAATCATTTACCGAACCACATACAATTATGGAACGCCTGAGTTTAACTTTTTGCTCTAGATTTACTAACCGTCAAAACCTGAGATAATTGGTGTATGTCTTGTTTGTGTGCGGAGTCTAAATTTATAACTGAAATGAGCCGACAACAATAATAATAATCATTTCTATTAAGGACACAAGGCCTTAATTTTTTTGGGAGTAGACTTGTCGATTACATCGACCTCAGTGTTTTACTGGTACTTAATTTTCGTCCCGAAAATGATAAAAATGCAAAGTGGACATTGGCGGAATTTGAACTCAGAACAAAGATGGGCGAAATGCCGCTAAGCATTTTGCCTGGCGTGTTAACGATTCTGCCAGTTCGCCGAATTAACAATCAGAATAATAATAATGATAATAATAATTATTATATTACTGAAGCAAGAAAACCCCATACGATTATAGATGAGGAAAGAAACAGACACGGTCAAATCACAGACGTATGATAACAGAGTGTATACCAAAAAGGTTGAGAATTATTGGCACCTAGAGAGAGAGAGATGAAGAAGTTTTAGTGACGAAGGAAACAATTATTCCCGTGATGATTAGTGAGTTGTCGCAACACCCAAACTCCTACCAAAGAGACAAAATGATATTGGAATTATCACTCGCATTGTCGAACTGCCGAAGAGTGCGAGAATCCGAAGATAGTTTCCTAAGATAGTTTCCTGAGATTTGAAGAGACGCCTTCACACTAAACCTCAAGATAACGTCCCTGTTAATTAAGTTAACATGGAAACATAAAAGAAAAAATAGTAACTTGAATACTGGCATGACAACGTACTGTAATATGTTTAGTATGTAACATATTGAAAAGTTAAGACGTTATCCGCTCACTTCAAAAACTCATGCTATTAACGGCATATAAGTAGCAAGGGATCGAGAAAAAAACAAATGATCAAAGAATAGACAAGTGGATGACATGATTAAATTTCTTGCTGCGATGTCAGTAGGCAGTATCTCGATAGTAAAAACCATTTAATCTCTTATATCTGATTTCTAACAATGAACCGAGCTAAGGCTAATTATGAGATAATATATATATATATATATATATATATATATATATATATATATATATATATATATATATATATATATATATATATATATATATATATATATATATATATATATATTGTGTATATTTATTATATCATACATTTTATTTCTGTCGTATATTATAGTACATAATTGCCGTCTTATCTTCGGGCAATAAGACTGTTCTTTTCCTTAATTGCATGTCAACTTGATTCTTGAGATAATTTCTCCTTCTCAAGTAGAGATGATCTTATTTCCTGTAAAGGTGGAGTTATTTCAATGAATCATGAATTTATGTTGTATGGTATTTGACATACATGTATTTCTCTATGTGTGCATGTGCGTATATATATATATATATATATATATATATATATATATATATATATATATATATATATATATATATATATATTATTTTGTTTAAAAGAGTTCCAACACTGTCTGTTTTTTTATGTTTTATTTATATTCCTGCAAAACCAATGTGGGATATAGAATATGGAATATACAATATATAATATAATATACAATATATAATATAAAATAAAAATGGATGGTACAATGAAATAAAGTATTGAATGTCTATTGAATGTCTTATTGAATATATGGAATATGTCTTATTGAATAGATGAAATATTGAGTGTTCAATATAAAGGATTAAATATATAAAGGCGAATACGTATTTTCTATACCTTGTGGTATTTCATCATGGCCGGTATGACAGACTTTATAGAAAATACGTATTCGCCTTTATATATTTAATCCTTTATATTGAACACTCAATATTTCATCTATTCAATAAGACATATTCCATATATTCAATAAGACATTCAATACTTTATTTCATTGTACCATCCATTTTTATTTTATATTATATATTGTATATTATATTATATATTGTATATTCCATATTCTATATCCCACATTGGTTTTGCAGGAATATAAATAAAACATAAAAAACAGACAGTGTTGGAACTCTTTTAAACAAAATAATATATTCCTCTATACACAATCATACAAAACCCCTTTTTTTGTATTTATTTTTACTCGCATATATATATATATATATATATATATATATATATATATATATATATATATATATAGGATGCCAGATGTATTTGTGTCCACTTAATTATCAGGATATTATCCTCTTCAAACCAATTAAAACATTTTTGTTTCTTTCAGACCCCACAATGCCAAATCAAACATTAACGAAAGATTAACATTATAATCATTTGGAACACAGTTATATAGAAATTAACATTTATCTAAATGATGCAAAATTTATTGCACGAATATTTTTGAATGGATTAGTAGCCTTTGCTGCTAATGCATGACCTATTTTAAAGAGAAGATATATTCTCCATGTTCGAAAAGTGTAAGGACGTTAAAATTCATTCAACGGGTGCAAAACATTGGTGGTGATGATCTCTGAAAAATAATGAGCGCCATTTCCAGAGAACTTCGGGTGTTGGATTGGACTACCAGCCCTGTGTTGCACAAGGACTTTTGATATAAGTCGTATGTACTGAAGACAAATCAATTCATGCGTGAATCTGTTATATACGTGTCAAGAAGTTATTTATCAAATAGAAAAACTTTCAAGGACATGGTTTTCTTTGGTACTACTCTGATCACAAAATCTTCGACCAATACTAAAAGTCTGACAGAAGAAATAACATGTGGTTGTGTGCAGGTTTTTTTTTCATGTCCTCTGAGCAATGCATGTTAAAATTTTAGCAACTGCGATAGTTTTAGTTGTAACGAAAATAATATCACACTGTTTCACATCTTTTCACGGGGTTTTTGAATCAATGTTGCTGAATACGTTTACGTGCTGGACTGGAGACTGGATGAATGAAGTACGCAGAGGTTTCATATATTATATATATGAATAAATGGTTTCCAAGGTTGTAGTTCATCATCATTCTATATAGCAAATCCATCGTTGTATTTAAATATCTCACTTTATGTGTCTCTCAAAGCCTCTCTCTCCCTGCATCTCTCTCTCTCTCAACCTCTTCTCTCACACCCATCTTTCTCTCTTTTCCGAATTAAAAAACAATCCCTCTATCCCTGTAAAAAGAGTAAAGACATCATAAAATTAAAGTGCACTTCCAGATAACCGTATCCGAGGCTTAATTTCGATCTACACTGTGAACCAATTCATATTCCTTTGCTGTATCACAAATCTCACAGAGCGGTTTCTTTTAAATCATCATTAATGCTTTATATTAATGCAATCTGTACATGCACCTCAGTCAACTAGAAAACTCACTTCACTTATAGCACCATCATAATGGGAGGCATGGCTGTGTGGTGAAGAAGTTTGCTTCCCAAGCCTTGATGACTGGACTGAAACTGAAAGAAGCCCGACATGTCTCTTTGTGTGCCCTGTGTTTATATGTATCCCCTACTAACACTTAACAACTGGTGTTTGCTTATGTGCATGTAACTTATAAGTTTCACAAGTAAAAAAAAGTAAAAATATACTAGAGTCGATTTGATCGACTAAAAGTTTCATAGAGGTGCCCCAGCATGGTTGCGATTTAAAGATTAAATCAAAGAAAAGACCTTTCGAAACCAATTTTTAAATTGTTCATGAAACACGGGGGCTGTTTTGCATTATCATACCTATATTTTAAGACAGTCACAATTATATTTATATATATAAATTGTTAATAAGGAAGTAAGGAAGAAAATCAAGAATTATGGATGTATGAATAATTTGTGTGATATAACGAGGTTAACAGATTTTTTTTGATATCTTTACTTGCATCTATAATTCACTAGCTAAATACATACGCATAATATATATGATCTAACTTCTTAAACTTATTACTAATTCGTCTGTATCCTTTCAAGAAATATGTTAACCTTTGTAGTATATGCTCATAAAGTTCCCATGAGATTCGGCCACATATAGTTGAAAATAATTGCTAAAGGTTCATGAATCGAAATATATAATTAGGTATTTGGTATCTGCCATTTCTTTTACAGCTTTATAATTTATTCGTATTGTTTTTATAAAATCATAGAAATAAATTATTTATACATCCATAGATCTCCATTTTCTTCCTCTTATTATTATTGACATGTATTACTATTATAACCCCTAACACATTGCCGATACTTTCTCCTTATATGATAGTGATTAACCAATGAGATTTTGGGATTATTTAATCCCTAATGACATCCTACAATTGATTATATACATATAATAACATCTTAACGGCGTGAGCGTGGGTGTCTGTTCCCAAGGCCACGGTGGTGAGGATGTGTATATGTCTATATGTGTAACTGTCAACATGTGTATATTTATCTTTCTTAATTTCATTTTCTAATGCATATCCTTTGTCATTTTTATTTTATTATTTTCCTTTAAGTGATGTATTCACTATGAACTATAGCCAGACTCATTAACCGGTTACAACCCGGAAATTGTACCTATACCTGACCATTATAGCCAACAACTTAATGGCAACAACAACATGCCAAGCGAAACCAAGGTATCTTCTTTAGAACAAGACACCAGATGAGTTGCATTCTTCACTGGAGAAGCAACCCAATCAGTTGTACAGTATACCACCAGTAAGGGACCGATGCAAGATGGGTCGAAACGATCGTTGTGATGAATAAAGGTTCTCTTGGACGCCATTTTCTCTTTCCCTTATTCACTATATATATATATATATATGTGTGTGTGTGTGTGTGTGTGTGTGTGTGTGTGTGTGTGTGTGTGTATGTGTGTGTGTGTGTGTGTACATATATATATATATATATATATATATATATATGCGTGTGTGTGTGTGTGTGTTCGTGTGTATGTATGTTTATAAAGTTCTGTTGGTTTGTTAGCAACTGGCTTCAACCTTTTCCAGATGGACTTAAATTAAACTCAAACGAAAATCCTATATATATACAGACATGCAAACAGGTAGACATACAGACAAATAGACAGACAGAGGGACAGCGTGATAGATAGATAGATAGATAGATAGATAGATAGATAGATAGATAGATAGATAGATAGTGTGTATATGAATGTGCATAAATCTGAACATCTAATTAAAGGGCTCACTCTACTTACGGGGCAGTTTATTATAGTCTTGTGTAGCTTCTGGAGTTGTCGCTCTTGCTGTCGACGCAGTTTTGTCTGAAAGATAATAACACATTAGCTCCTACTAGACCGAAGTGTAAGTAATATTGTTATAAGAGATGGTGTAGCATACCATTAAATCGACACGAAGATATAATTTTCCATAAATTGTGAATGCATGTCATTGATCATAAACGAAAGCCAAGAAATTAAGGTGAGACTTGTAGGGTTTATTCAAATCGGTTGCTTAACTTACTGAATATAATTTTTCCATCAAATACCAGCGTAAGGGCTTTAAAAGTGCAGGGTGAGGATATCTGGAACATCTTTAATCACACATCTCAGTAAAGAGTAACATGTATTAAACATTGCTGAATGACGTTTGATTTGTTATGTCAAGTTAACATATAACGCAAACTGCTCATTACTGTTTGAAAATGATAGGTGGGTATATTTGTTTAATATAGGCTGAAAGGAAAGACGTTATAGTCATAGTCAGAATATATATATATATACTAGAGCCAGTGTTAGGGTAAAAATATATAGCTGCATTTTATAGCACATAGATACTTAGAGTTGTTTTTAATTAGATATACACAACAATACGCGCGATATACCAGAAGAACTAATATTATAAGCTGTATGCACAATTTAAATAACTTCATATTATATTTCGTCAGCATTGTTTGTGATGGTAATGAAAGCGGGGAAATCTATGTAACTGAATTGCTTTTATTTATGTCTTTTCAGAAACTGAATTCAGAAGCCATTGGGATCAAATAAGCACAGACATTACACATCAAACAAAACGCCTGCATTTTTTATTAACGGTACTCTACCTTCAGATTTAACTTCAAACTTCAGAGTTCAAATTTATATTTTAACCTTGAAGAGTCTATGATAAATAATTCGGCCGAGTTAATATTGTTGTAAAGCAGTCAAGAACCCGGAGACCATCTCTCTATCACACAATAGTTATCCGGTATTTAATGAACTAGCAGCACTATTGTATATAATGTATGGACCTGTTTTGCACAATTTATCTTTGTTTAAAGTAATGGAGATTTATTCTGTTTTTCTGTAGGCGCTATAAACATTAGTCTGCAATGAAATAGACGTTAAAATGATATGTAAATATCTCTCAATCCATCTGTTTGCTTCTCTTTCTCTCTCTCCCTCGCTCTCTCTCTTATCTTCTTCTTCATCTTCTTCTTCTTCGTCTTCTCTCCTTCCCAACCTCTCGCTCACTCGCATTCTCTTACGAATTCAAAATCGACCTCAGTAAATAAAGTAAAGACTTCATAAAATTAAAGTGCACTGTCAGATAACCATATCAGAGATTTAGTTTCGATCTACGGTGTAAAACAATTCATATTCCTTCGTTGTATCACAAATTTCACGGAAAGGTTTCTGTTAAAATATCATTACTGTTATATATTAATATCATAAATACAAGCATCTCAGTCAACTAGAAAATGCACTTCCTTACAGCACCATCATAATGGTAGGCATGACTGTGTAGTAAGAAGTTTGCGTTATCTTTGCTAGGGAGGGCGATTGTGGCGCAGATGTTCATAGCATCTGTTATCACCTACCGTCTGACCATTGTGCCTTACCCCGATTTGTGACTGAACAATTTGGAGAGAATCCTTTTCCGCGGGCAATACCTGCAACAGGAGTTCCACTGCGGAATCCTATAGTGGGTTAGTGGAATGTATGTCAGACGATGTTCTTGGGGAGGCCCTGGGCTTCGATGAAGATCAGTTGATCAACCTGTTCAGGAGAACTTTCGGGCCGGGCTACCTGGATAATAAACAGAAGTTCCTGGCTTGACAGTGCTACCGTTCGGCTTTGCCTGTTCGAGACAAGTTGTCAAGGCACGGTAGTGCCGTCTCGCTGACATGCCCGAGGTGCAGACGGCACAGAGAAACTGTCTTCCAGGCCTTCGTGGAGTGTCCGGAATTATCGGGACTGATAGCTTTTATAGAGCAACAGTTGTCAACGATGGGAAAAGTACTGCTATCGGCTGAGTCTATTATCAAGATTGTGCCGCCTCCTTCCCTTTCACAGAGAAAGGATATCTTGTTTGTTCTGCATGGTTGGCATACTGAAAGAAACAGTATGGAAGACGCGAGTAAGTGGGATAGTAACAGGTACCTTCGTATCTGGCCAGGAGTTGGTTAATTTTTTTAGTTACCACCTCGATATTAAGGTCAGGCCGGAGAAGAAATACTGTTCACAGGATATGAATAGATGGAAGCCAGTAATGAACTTGCTGCGAGTGACTGGAACTAGATAAGGGGGGACAGGGGCAAAAAATTAATGTTCGAATCTGGCGGTTGGATGCCTTTCCTTCAGTTATACACATGGCAAAATTTGCAATTAAAAAATGATTATCACATTTAATTTTGAAATTTTAAGTATATATATATATATATATATATATATATATATATTAACCGCATGACATTTGTCTATCATCATCCGAAACATTTTCATCCGTGGTAAAGAAACTGCTTCTCTCTCTATATTTGTCTGTCCTTCTTTGTCCCATCTGTGTAAGGCTTCCATAGCCAATTTTAGGAAATATGAAATAAAGAAGTTTTCTCCCTAACCAAGTTGTCTTGAGTTCAGTCGTATTCCATGGCACTTAGGACAAGTAATTTCCACTCTAAGTCTGAGGCAACTAAAGCCTTAATGAGTGGATTTTGCTGACGGAAACTGAAAGAAGCCCGTTGTGTCTCTTTCTGTGTCCATGTATTTGTGTTTATCTCTTTCCATCACTTACTAACTGGAGTTTGCCATATGAAGATAGCCAGCCAAGAATATTTATTTTTGACGATGTATCGGAAAGAAGACTGCTTGTTACCAAGGTTTTACTCAGAATTACCTCCACATAAACCGACCGGCGTATTTCTTCTTTTCTATTACATCATTTTGGAGCACTGCTGTGACTCCGGCCTCATATACGACTCAGTTTGTCAAAGACTCTTGATTGAGTGGGCAAGCCTCAGAGACACTGCAGTTACAAAGAGGAGTGGGCTCTGCCCTGGTTTGCAGGAGATAATGTCTTTCACCAGTTATATGACACTTTTATCGAGAGTCTATTAAGAATCTTGTACTTACGGTTTTCTGGGAAATGTGTTTCTCTTGATGCCTCCGTTAGTTTTGGCATTTAGCGAGAAAGAAGTGGAGGAGGAGAACCGTACCATTTTCCTAGCTATTACTTTGGTTTCGTATTTTCGATTAAAGGGTTGTAAAATATCTTATTTTTCAAGCCACATTTAGCAAGAATTAGTAAAAGTAGGCGGCTGCATTATCAAATAATTCCTTTCAAGATGAGACATTAGATATATTTATACAGATGAGACTTTAGATATATTAATACAGATTTCTCATAACTATAGGAAGATGTCAGGGTTGTTTATTCGTTTTATGAGTAGGTTTTCAAGAGAGCTAGTATACGTCTAGGGAAACAGCGAGCACATCAACTTTGGACAGATTAGTGTTTGCAGTAATGCAGTAGCCTAAATGGCTAAGGGTGTATATGAGTATTTTCCCGAATTTATCAAATTTATTTTCAGCACGATATTGGCCAATATCGAGGGACCTTCGATCTCAATGTCTCAAATATATAAAGGTCTACAACATTACCGATGTCCGGACTGTCATACAGTACCATCGATACAGCGAACCAGTAATTTCTAACAATTTGTTTTCCTATGATGAGCTCTTACACACACGAGAGACTTCAGCTCTGTTTGGTCAATATTATCATACCTTTTTGCGAACACAATAGTAACTTCTCGATATCGAGGGATAAAGGCCTACAATAAGAAATAGAGTAAATCTGGTTCTACTTTTATACTATAAATTCCTAAATAAATCTATGACTGCGGCTGAATTTCAGATCCGAAATATATACATACACACATTCAGTCACACAAACGCGTGCGTACACGCACACACAGATAGATAACACATACACAATATATGTACTTTGCTTGTTCACGATTTGGCATGCATCGGGTGGTAAAATACCTAAACTACGAGTTTAGGTATTTTATCACCCAGTAAAGATCGATAAGTTGTGAAAGATCGATATCCATCGCTTCTGATGGGACTCGGCGTGAATTGTCTCGCCTGTCAATGACGTACACAGACAAGTTTCTATCCGTTTCCGTCTACTAAATCCACCTTCGAATATTTAGTTGGTCCGGGTCTATAGTGGAAGTCATTTATCCAAGTTGTCACGCAGTGGGACCGAGCCCAAGACAACTTGGTTGGGAAGCAAACTTCTTACCACACAGCCACGCCTACCATTTTGACGGTGCTCTAATTGAAATGACTTTTCTAGTTGACTAAAATGCATGTATATATGACATTAATATATAAAAGTAATAATATTTTAACAAAAACCTCTCAGAGGGATTTGTGATACGACAAAGGAATATGAAGTGGTTTACACTGCAGATCCAAATTAAGTCTCGGATATGGTTATTTGGAAGTGCACATATTTTATGACGTCTTTGTTCTAGCTACACGGACTGATTTTAAATTCGGGAAATGAGAGTGAGAGAAAGGTTGGGAAAGACAGACAGAAAGGGTTGAAAGAAAGATTTAAATATCCTTCAAACGTTTATGCCGTGTCTGCATGGCATGTAACTATTAGTATCTCTTATTTTAATGGTGTGTACGTTCATGACATTTATCTTTCACAGGATGGAGTACATTCTATTTTGTTGACCCTACCTATAACGAAACAGTAAACTATACATAAAACAAAGTGTATGTGTGTATGTATGCATGTATATATATATATATATATATATATATATATATATATATATATATATATATATATATAGATATATATATATATATATATATATATATATATATATATATATATATATATATATATATGTGTATGTATATATATATATATATATATATATATATATATATATATATGTATATGTATATGTATGTATAACCTCTGTCGCTTGTTTGTATTATTGAATAACCTAAAAACGAAAAAAAGAAAGGTGGTTCTGGATATAAAAGTATACATCTATGAACCGGGTTAATTGCTTGAAGTTTGCTTTTGACAGACTTATATATTTTATGGGAAAAAAATGTGATATTGTCTTCACTAATGACCATTAATGGCGTAAACAAATGGAACTGTTTTTTTTTTTATCAAACATCAGTAGCTGGAGATAAAATCTTTTTTTATGCTAAACATCTAACTTTTTGACAGCTAATAATGCTTCGCTGCATTATAGCTTTCATTATTTTCGATTCAATATTCCTATGTAGATTCGTTACACTTAGTAATGTAATAAATAACGTTTAATCCTATCTAATTTTTGCGCAAAGCCAACAGTTTTTTTAAGAGGAGGGATTGAGTTCGTTACATAGACATTAGTATTTGACTGCTCCGCAATTTTATCTACCCCGGAGGGGTATTTGAACTGAGAATGTAAACGACCGAAAGAAATGCTGTTATCCTTTTTTCTCCGATGATCTAATGATGTTGTTAGCTCACCACCTTAATAAATACCATATGACCCTTTCTAAATTTTGCACAAGTACAGCAGCTATAAAGTGGGTGGGCAAAAACAAATATATTGCCCCGAATACTTGTTTTGGTACTTTTATCGATCCCAAAAGAATGAAAGTAAAGTTGGCCTCCATCAGATTTGAGCTTCAAACAGGACAAGACGGAAGAAATGTCACTATGCATTTTCTCCAAAGTGCTACCGATACTGCCAGCTCGAAGAATTTATGAATAAGATATAATAAAATCAAAATACTGAAGTTCTGATTTGTTTAAAGATAGCTCTGTTGAATATGATCAAACATTTCAATTTCTTACAGTCATCTATGACCTATCAAATAAGTTGATTCTATAATAAGATTACATATGTCTGACAATTATAAGATTTAATCCACTGATAGATTCACTTATTGAACATTCAAATTAAGTTAGATGAATTCTTCTAAAGCACATCCTGTTTTCTTCAGCTGATATATGTCATCATAGTTAACTTTTCACATTAGTCAGGAAACACTAATAACATGAATATTTTCACATCATTGCCCCATTTTATCTACAAATACCCAGAAATCCTTCCTCTTCGTCCACCTACTATCCATAAAGGGTAAACTGTAACAGTTCGCAATGAAAATTTATCTCCCCACAAGATTCATACTATTATTTTTTTCAAATATGAAGATGCCTTATCTAAAATAAAATCTCCATAAGTATCAACTTTCTGGTAACACTTTCTGCTCCCGCAGAAATCATTTCACAAATACCATATCATAAGATCTACATCACAAGGGTCGTTATAACAAGAGCTGCACCACAAACAACTATATTAGGCACTATTAGAACAAGCTGTAATGCTTTAAGTCATATATTGCCTGCTTGCTGAAAGCATTGCTCCTACAGCATATCTGTCTACGTCTATGTATATATATATATATATATATATATATATATATATATATATATATATATATATATATATATATATATATATATATATATATATATATATATATATATATATATATATATATATATATATATATATATATATATATATATATATATATATATATGTATATATATATATATATATATGTATATATATATATATATATATATATATATATATATATATATATATATATATATATATATATATATATATATATATATATATATATATATATATATATATATATATATATATATATATATATATATATATATATATATATATATATATATATATATATATATATATATATATATATATATGAACGTGGAGGCACATTGGCCCGGTGGTTAGGGCAGCGGACTCACGGTCATAGGATCGCTGTTTCTTCCTGTTTCTGTTGTACCTGTAATTCAAAGGGCCAGCCTTGTCACACTGTGTCACGCTGATTATCCCCGAGAACTACGTTAAGCGTACACGTGTCTGTGGAGTGCTCAGCCACTTGCACGTTAATTTCACGAGCAGGCTGTTCCGTTGATCGGATCAAGTGGAACCCTCGACGTCGTAAGCGACGGCGTGACAACAACAATATGTGAATGAATATACATCTGAATCATAACCAAATTCTATTGTCTTTCCTCTGTATAGTCCCCATTAATTACTCTATTATAAACTAGTTTAGTATGAGTTAACTTTAGCATATTTAATGTAGCTAGGTCTAAAACACTAGAAATAATTAAATATTAGGCAATGACTAATATTCTTTTCTACTCTAGGCACAAGGCCCGAAATTTTCGGAGAGGAAGTCAGTCGATTCGATCTACCCTAGTACGCAACTGGTACTTAATTAATCGATCCCCCGAAAGGATGAAAGGCAAAGTCGACTTCGGCGGAAATTGAACTCAGAATGTAAAGACAGACGAAATATCGCTAAGCATTTCGCCTGACGTGCTAACGTTTCTTATTTCTTTATTGCCCACATGTGGCTAAACATAGAGGGGACAAACAAGAACAGACAAAGGGGCTAAGTCGATTGCATAGACCTCAGTGAGTAACTGGTACTTAATTTATCGATCCCCCGAAAAGATGAAAGGCAAAGTCGACCTCGGCGGAATTTGAACTCAGAAAGTAACGGCAGACGAAAAACCGCTATGCATTTCGCCCGGTGTGCTAACGTTTCTTATTTCTTTATTGCTCACAAGGGGCTAAACATAGAGGGGACAAACAAGAACAGACAAAGGGGCTAAGTCGATTACATCGACCCCAGTGCGTAACTGGTACTTAATTTATCGACCCCGAAAGGATGAAAGGCAAAGTCGACCTCGGCGGAATTTGAACTCAGAACGTAGCGACAGGCGGAATATCCCTAAGCATTTCGCCCGGTTTGCTAACGTTTCTGCCAGCTCGCCGCCTTAGTCGATGAGTAATATTGTTCTAGTTCTGTTGGCCAATACAGCATGCATAGGAAAAGAGGTTTCAGTTTTATTACTACCTGCCTGGGAAGCTGAAATAATGATAAAATTACCACTACGTAAAGAAGCGAACTCTACGGTAGCTGGCATAGAAAGACATATTACATTTTAGAAAATAAAGCTATAAAAAGGGGTTTTGAAGCAGAAAGTTGATATACAGGGCTGGCAAAAAGTCACCGGACAGTAAATCAGAGTTCCATGAATACTTAATATTCAATTTTATTTATTCATTCCAATTATGAAAGTTTTAATAATTGAATGCTGTGGGTTAAAATCAGCGTCTTTTTTTTTTTTTTTCAACATTTGTCTATTTATTAGCGAAGTTTCATATAATTTTTTTTTTCTAATCTTGGAATTAGATGGGTTTTGATTTACTGTCGGGTAACTTTTAGCCAACTTTGTATGTGTAAATGCATATTCCCACGCTTAACTAACTGATAAGAGTCAATATCAAACAAGATGCACCAAAGATATTGGATATCATGTAAAGGATACATGATATATATTCAATGTATACTCCTGAAATTCAAGAAATTATCAAAGTATTATAAGGTTCAAATGGGAAGGCGCCGTACCTGTTGAATGAAAGAATTCACTTCTTTAAAAGCGTCAATAGCTTTGAATAGGTCTGGTCTGTCTGAGTGGTCCATAGCCGTATGCGTCAGCAAAGCGGTCAGTAAATACACGTATTCTTCAATACGTTCCATTGGCGTTAGTAGAATCTCCTGAAGGCTGAAAATTAAAACTTGTTCTTTAAGGAACTGATTTGTCACAATGATATAAGTTATAAGAAAATAAATACAGTCATTTGAATTGCTTTCCATGATTTGTAATAATTGTATAATTCATCGAATCTACAGAAATAAAATTAAAAGTTTTACCTGATACCATTAGGTCATCCCATAAATAAACACTGTAATGAATCGTAATCGTCAATATAGTTTCCATGATTATCTATAGCATCTTTCTATCTACTCGTAAGCTTTTTAATCCCATTAGTGAAAAACACTTTCGATTTCGAAGAGAAGAAATCTGAAAGATCAGTTTCGACTTCCTAAGTTGTTTCGTGAGCTATTCCCTCCAAATGGTTCTGTAAACCACAGAACAAAGAGCAACCTGAAGGATCGAGGTCTGGAGAGTAAGGCGGATAACAAATTTCTTCCCAGCGAAGTTCCTCGATCTTCTGTAACGTGATCTTTGTAGTCTGAGGTCTTGCATTTTTCCTGATGAAACACTACTCACTTTCGATTCACTAAAGCAGTCATTTTTTCTGCAAACGCTCTAATTGCTGGGTGTTCAAACACTCTAATTGTTGACAGTAGACCATTGAGCATTGATTGTTTGATTATTTAATAGCAAATTCAAAGTCAATGACTCATTTACAATCCCACCAAACAAAAAGGAGAACCTTCTTCGCATGGAGTTCCGTTTTTTCCGTAGTGGCTGGGTCTTTTCCCTTTCACCAAACCAATATCTACAACGCTTAACATGTTGATAGAAGAGCCATTTTCAATCACCGGTCACCAGTCTGTCCAAAAAGGGCGAGATAAGTTCACAAGAACGAAGAGAAGATCAGATGTCCACTCAGGATTTGCAGTTGGCTTAAAACAAATCATGAGGAACCCATTTTCCGAGTTTGTTGACCTTTCCAAGCCGTTGAAGATGGCGGTAAACAGTTGTATGGCTTGAACGAAGCTTGCTTGCCAATTCTTCGACTGAAATTGCATGATGAGTTTCAAATTCTGCAAAAAAAAAGAGCGTATCATAAAACTCAATTGGACGTCTTGTTCGGGCATCATCTTCAACTTTGAAATCACCACTTCTAAATTTTACAAACCATCATCTGCAAGATTTCATTCAGGCACTCTTCCTTATAAACTGAGTGAATATTTCGAGTCTCTTCAGCTGCAAGGTTTGCATTTTTTAAAGCTCATAATGCATTATGTGCTGCAAATGTTTAAACACATTCATGTTTGAAGAGCTACAATTAGTGTAATTTCAATTAGATTATCCTGCAAAAGGAAATTTAATTAGTTTAACTATGCCCAAATACATATAAATATTACTTGATACAATTAGACATTCTAAAATGTTGTTAACGTGTTTAGAAATTGAAAATATAGAAGTCCGAACATTATTTATGGGATGACCCGATGGATCTTTCTGATTTGGCGGGCGCCACTTGTTTTCTAAACGAAACACTTTCAAACTTAGTACACTGGTAGAATGTATCATATAAAACATATTTTACTCTTAGTATTTCGTGTTAAAATTGTCGTATTTCGGTAATTTCAACCAATCAATGACGTCTATTGAGGTGAAAACAATTACTGCTGTAGAATGTAAACAACACATCTAGTGGTATAATGGGATGTTTTCCCTTGAATAAAATTAGTGCCGTTGTTTGTCAACAACAATTAACGGCGGTACTGTCATTTATGACATCGTTCGTGCGTTTGTACTGGTTTTAGCTTTAGGGTTTTAGGGTTAGGGTTTGGGTTTTAGAGTTAGTGTTTGGGTTTTAGAGTTAGTGTTTGGGTTTTAGAGTTAGGGTTAGGGTTAGGGTTAGGGTTGTTGTTATGAGTTAGGTTATGGCAAAAATAATCATAACCCGAACCCTAACCATAAAATGTTTGTGTGTGTGTGTGTGTTTCTTTCCAGTGCCAAATAGTAGAGTTACTATAAGAGGCTAAATGTCCAGTCAGCCGATTCAAACTGTCAGCGTCGAAACAACTACGATGAATTGTCTCATTCTATGGTAATAAATACCGCATCTCTTTCAAGGTTACCATTTATCTTCTTTAAACTTAATAGTGTGGCACTGGTTCTAAAGAGCAAAAAGCAAACTGAGGAAAATAAGCGATCATGGTCAACCACTGCATCCGTCTCCTTCCCCGTTCGTCTTGAACTGGTGTTGCCACCTATTTGAAGATGGACACGGACGACAGAGTGAAGTTGACTGTGCGTAACACATCTCACCTCCAAACAAACGCGTTGCGCAAAACTGCAATCATCCTTAACGATGACTAGAGGACCTTCGTCGTTCTACGAACGGACGTATGGTTAATTATAAAGTACGTTATCCCGCTGAGAGACGTATTACCTTTCTCAATTGTTATTCTTATATAGATTTCATTCATATTGGATAATCTTGACGATGTAAACCAATTCTTCTCTGAGATAACATTCTTGTACAAGTATTTCGAACTGTATGATATTTCTCATGTTTAAAAAATCTGGCTATGAATTTCTTTTCCTTAAATAAAGCCTGTGTTTATGTCCATACTATATCTAAATGTTTTTCAAGACAGCAATTAGAGAACTGAAAGTATTCAAAGAAGTCTACGATTACAAAATGACACGTAATTAGATGCGAAACGTTAAACTACGCCTGTAAGCACAGCGGAAGCACCAATTACTGTCTCAAAGAATCTTGAAGAGACTCACTGATACGGGAAATCAAAAGCAAAGCGACTAGATTTTTTTTCCTTTTCTATTCTTTAGCTTATCTGCGTTTTAATTATCGACAAAATATTGGGTCATCCCATAAATAATGCGGTTTTTTATACTTCTTTCATTTTTCAACAAAGTTCTTTTTTTAATCTAAAATACACTCTCCTTCATTTTCTACAAAGCTCTTCCATCTATCTGGAAGACTTGCAAGGACCCTCTTCCCAAATTCACTTGTCTGTGACAAAATATACTCCTCCAGTTCTGTTCTGACCTCGTCTGTAGAGTTCATATTTTTTCCGTCCAAATCACAATAATCAGATGAGGCAATATCCGGCGAATATGGTGGATGCGGCATCGTTTCCCATTCACACTGTTCCAGCCTTTGGAATATCATCCTCACTGGACGTAGACAAACATTATCCTGATGGAACAACCCCTTTCGTCTTGAAACCAAACATGGACGTTATTTCTCTAGTACTGACTTAAACCGCTCAAGGTGCTCGCAGTAGATCGCCTTTGTTTTCGTTTGGTTTGCGTTTCAAATTTTCAAAATGGTTTAAACTTTTCATATCACGAAGACCTTCTTAGCCTGGGCTGGCGGTGTTTCTCCTTGCACTATCAACTTCCATGCATGACATTTTTAAAGAGTAACCAATTCTTGTCACCCCTATTCGGTTCAAAAAAGGTTCATTCGTGAGAGATGACAACAAAGAGGAGCACACATTCACTCTCTGCGAGCGATTAGGCTCGGAAAGTGTGTGAGGAACCCACTGAGCAAATTTGCTGACTTTTCTGATGAGACGCAGGTGTCGATGAATGGGTGAATGACCAAATTCAAGCTTCTCTGGTTGTTTCTCAACAGTTACGAGGGTTTTGTTCCACCAGGGTTTCCAGGACTTCCTCGTCGAGCTCTATATATCTTCCAGGACGAGGCTCGTCTTCTAGGCTGTAGTTTCCGGCTGAATTTCTGGCACCACCGTTGATATTGGCTTACGCCTATTGTCCGATCCCCATATACTGCATAAATATTTTCGCACTTTCCGTTGCGTTGTTGCCTTTATTAAACTTATAAAGCAAAATATGCCAATTGTGCTCCTTTGTCACTTCGATTATAGCCTTGAAAAAGTAACTGCTAAAATCGAACTGTACTCTTCAAAACTTGCACTAAGAATAAGTTCAAGGTAAAATTACTACTTGCTTTCATAGAAAGTTGATGTTGGTAGTTTATCCCGTCCCCTTCCAATTTGTAGTTCATCCAGTTGTAAAAACCGTACTATTTATGGGATGACCCAATATTTTATGTACACGTATAGATGCAAACACAGATTCACAAACGCAAGCATACACTTGCGCACACACACTCTCAGACTCACCTGCACAAACTCACATACACAAACTCATGCACACTCACATACATACAGATATATACACACACGCACGTGTGTGTGTGAGAGAGAGAGGGGGGGGGAGTATGTGTGTACGTGTGCAAAAAGAGTCCTTGAATTTAGTTATCATGTTCTATGCCATTAAGGCATTATTACTTTCTTATATTGTGACAAAGAATTTTCGTGTTTTTTACGATTACGATAGTAATTAGAGATACATTGAGAAAATGAACAGAGATTCTTGGCCCAGTCAGGTGAAACAGAATTGGAACATATCTATGACTGCTAACGCTCTAGCTAATGTCATTTTCCAGACGGTAAAATAATCTGGAAGTCTAATAATAGATTACAAATTCTCGCTTGATCTAGTAATGACATTTTTGCAAAAGTGGCTATGGGGAAATAAACATTGTTTTCTTCAGGTTTTTTTTTTATTTATGTTGTTACATATATAATATTTGTTGACTATGTGATGATATAAGTAGAATAAAGCCTTCGACATCAGGAGGCGTTATTTGTTATAATTTGTTAAACTCACAACATCAATATCATGGAGTGCATACATTGCCTAATAAAGGTGTAGTCTCATCACTTACTGAGAAGGGATTTAGACAACTTCGAAGTACTTTTGAAACTTTCACTTCCGAGTGTTGAAAGAGCACCTGACAAATTGCAATGCTTAACAATAAAATATATTAATGACTGTGAATCAGTACTTTTTAGATGCTACACTTTAATGCAGGGATTCAAGAACTAGAAAATACCTATATAATAAAAAAAATGTTAAATCTTTGTCTAACATAAACTTCTTACTAACGTCAGCAACTGATGAAACCATGAAAGATTTCCTTCGTGGTCTCTACACTCTCAGTTAAACATTTGTTCAATGAAAATTGTAGCAGTAAACACTAACGGGAAGAACTTGTAAGCAATGGCCTTATAAATGAATTGTCCTTTAAAAGTATACTTCGCCGTCTACTAGGAAGAGAAACTCATTCGCTGTCATGTTAGAGCGCTCAACATAGCTCTAAGTCTTTTAGACCTCTGAGTTCTAGAGATGCAGCAGTCTTGAAGTAAATGGAGAAGGCTCATAAACTCCATTCACTTATATTGTGACAAAGAATTGTTGTGTCTTTAGGATGACCGATAGTAATTAGGGATGCATTGAAAAAATGAACAAAGATTTTTTGGCCCAGACAGGTCAAACGGAATTGGAACATATCCATTATCGCTGACGCTCTAGCTAATGTCATTTTCCAGACGGTAAAATAATCTGGAAGTCTGCTGTTACAATTAAAGATGTAACACTTGCATGGTTAACAACACATAAACATGGCTGGTTTTGTGGCGTAAAATGTTCCGTGGAAAGAGCAGCGATACTCACGTGGAAGAAAAAGTGTCACAGGATAAGTTCTGACCAAATAAAGAATAAGAAGAAAGTTATGACCTCGTTTATATCTCCTAGTCTTTGTGCCAATTCAATTGCTGCTTTTGGGTTCTCAGGATGGTCTAACGCAAATTTGACAGGGAATGTAAATGAAGTTTGGCGTTTTCAGGGGAGTTCTGAACGTTTTATTGACAGGAAAGTTGCCTAAATACAAAGGAAAAGACCCCCTTCGGTCACGAATAACAATGAGATTGCACCTAGAATGTTACTTTCCAAGGTACAAGTTCGGGCAAGGTTCCTTTATGGAAGACCAGCAGTCGCCCATTCATACCAGACTCCTGTCTTCACGCCGCCGATGTTATCCAAGGGAAAGGCAAAGGCTGATACAACTTAGCATCATTGACTTCGTAACTCATTTCTATAGCTGAAATAAAGTGTCTTGCTGAAGAACAGAACACGCAGCCCGATCTGGGAATCGAACACCCTACTTCATGATTGTGAGCCCGACGCTCTAACCACTGAGTCATGCGCCTTCACTGCCTAAATATATTACCTACATATTTAACCTATGTCTACACTTGATTAGTCTTTACAGTTGAATGCAATTCTGATCGTTTAATGAAATTATATAACCAAATATGTGTCTGACTGTTTTTGAGGATGCTTGTAGCAATCGGGATGTGATTCTGGGAACAGATTTTCAGAAGCAACATACTTCTGTTATAATAACATACGCAGAACATTAGCTCGAATTCAAGATTTCAAATGTTTAGCCATATTCTCTATGCAGTATGTTAAAATGTAGTGCAGTTGTTATTCGCTAACATAACAAATGATGCGATGCATACAGTTACTAAATTCAGCAAATTCAGTTCCTCTGATCAAAATTTCATATCTCAAAATACTAGGAATAACATGCAGCATCTGAACAGTAATAATATGCATGGAATACAGAGTTAAGAAATCCAAGAAAGTTCGTATAAAGACATGAAAATAGCAAAGGATTCGGCTTTTGTATCAAAAGAGTGAGACGAGAGTGATAAGAGTGAGAGGCATGAGAAGTTGTGAAGTCACTGACGATGGTTTCGGAAAGGAAAGAAAGCATAGGGGAAATGTAGCCCAAAAGTTGCTGGTAGTTTGAGAAGTTCGATAAGTAAAAGCGGCTGCAGATGAATTAAAGAGAAATGAAGAAGTGAGATTTTCAGCTAGAATAACAGGAAGTCGTTATTTCTTAATATACTGGTGGAAAAGGTGGAAGAGAGAGAGGGGGAGGAGGGAGAGGGAGAGTGGGAGGAGAGAGAGGGGGAGGAGGGAGAGAGGGGGGAGGAGGGAGAGAGAGGGGGGAGGAGGGAGAGAGAGAGGGGGAGGAGGGAGGGAGAGAGGGGGGGAGGGAGAGAGAGGGGGAGGAGGGGGAGAGGGGGGAGGAGGGAGAGAGAGGGGGAGGAGGAGAGAGAGAGAGGGGGAGGAGGGATAGAGAGAGGGGGAGGAGGGAGAGAGAGGGGGGAGGAGGGAGAGAGAGAGGGGGAGGAGAGAGAGAGAGGGGGAGGAGGAGAGAGAGAGGGGAGGAGGGAGAGAGAGAGGGGGAGGAGGGAGAGAGAGAGACACCCAGACAGACAAAAAACATAGATCAATATAATGAATCTACGTATACGCAGACACCACCTTCACGAATGAAATTGGATTAGATAACGTACCCGGGACAGCGGAAATTGCTTGGGAAAATTGTCTCAGAAAAAAAGAAATTATGTGGTTTGTGAATAAGAGATGATGTGTGGGTTCTTGATCGGAGAGAATTTCTTAAATGTTTTAGGCCGTTGTTAGGCTTAGTGATGATGATGATGATGATGACGACGACGACGACAACGACGACGACGACGACGACGACGATGACGACCACCACGATCACGGCGGCGGCGGCGGCGGCGGCGGCACGAAGGCGACGACAACACTCTGGTAATAGTAATAGTA
>NC_142942.1:40058081-40083081 GCF_046866305.1 Octopus bimaculoides
ATGGAATATTATTTTTGGGAAGTTTTAATAAGTTTCCAGTGAGTCTTGGGTCTCGTTACAGGTTGGGTTGTTGAAGGTTTTATTTACTGTAGTTTCAATTTCTAATTCGGTAGGCCGTTCTTTATGGAAAATTTGGTTGCTTGTTCCAGCAGAGATACGTACGACAGATAGTCACCTTAGTTGTTCCTGTTATTTAATATATAATACGATTAAGGTGACGAACTGGCAGAATCATTAGTATGTCGGCAAAATTCTTAGCGTGAGGTATGCCTTTTATCTTTTTGGAGTCGGGAAAATAAGCACCAGCTGAGCACTGGGGGCGAAATTGTTGGCTTTGTGCAAAAATTTGAAACTAATATATTATACCATAAACAGTGAAGAGAGAGCAATATTTTAGCATTAAATATACAGAGACCTATCAAACTTATGTATTTCGAGGAAGGTGATAATGATTTCTAACCGTGACTTAGTAACCGAAAAAAATTTAAATCATGATGCAGGATCTTTTGCTATTAGAATACATACAATTCTGCAGCACACTAATTTGCGCCTAGTAAATCTCCGGAAAAAGTTCTAAATTAAAAACATTTTGATTGTTATAAGGAAGGTACTGTAAGTGGATTTTTTAAAATCTATAACTATCAGCGTATGCAACGTATTAAATATATACTGAGAAGTTTCACGTCTTCATGATATATTCTAATTGCAGAAAGCCTATACTCTGTTCAATCATCTAAACATCCTAGTAAAAATAAATTAAAAAACAAACACAAAATAAACTTAATGGTGCGGTTAAAATAAATGAATGATTTAATATTACGTTTTTGGATTTGGTTTGCAAGATTTTTTATGTGAGTTCGTGTGTTGAAGCATATTCTGTTGTGTCTGAGGAGAGTCATTTTCTTTTTGTACCTTATAATTTAACGCACTCACCGGTAAAATTTCCACTTATTTCTTATTTTTATTTTCCTAAAATTTTCGTTACGTCTTACAGCCTTTTCGATAGTCTTACAACCTTTTCAATAGTCTTGACTATTGAAAACGTCGCAAGACGCAACGAAAATTTTAAGAAAATAGAAATAAGAAAGTAGTGGAAATTTTACCGGTAAGTGTGTTAAATTATAAGGCACAAAGAGAAAATGACTCTCCTCAGATGCAACAGAATGATTGTAAGATTTGGAAAAAATTAAAATTATTAATTTAAATCACAAATTTATTTCACTTTAATATTTCAAACGTTAACATCTAAAATGTCAACGTTAATGATATAAACGACTTCCTCGTATTAGTGACAACTAATTTCCAACAATATAAAACTGTAGTGAAATATTTCAAACGATGAAAACCGTAATAAAAAAATTATCTGCAAGGTAGGCTACTCTTATAGCACGTTTCTTTTTTATATTTACAGTTCTCTCCCTTGATAAATCTTGTTATATTATGAAATAAATGAAATATGATTTCAGATGTGAAACCTGAGTCTGCCTCAAACATTCGCATGGTCAGACAATGTGCAAGAAATGTAAGTCAAGTCTTAAGAAGGATAGAAAAGAGATGGCCACAGCTAGAATGTATTTATTCATAAGCATTATTAAATAACCTAAATCGATCTTTAGCCTCAGTACCTTTTATGACGAGCAATTTATTACGTATGTATGTCTCTTCTATTTTTTAACAATTATAAATCTTCCGCTGAAGAGGTAGTCGGCTTCCAACAAAGATACAAGGCTCCATCTTTGGAATGTAGTTAACACAGACAAATTCACATTGGGAACTTGAGAAAAGTCTTGGATATTTTTACTGTTCCACTTGTCATGTATGAATTAGCCGGTCGATTTCTCTTTCTGAAAATCCCAGTTTATGCAGATTCTCGTTTAAGCATTTACTAACAAAAGCTAGTACTCCAATTATTATTGGTATGAATATGAATTCATAGTCTGGATATAGAAGCCTGAGGTTTCGAATCAGTTGTCCATAGGTATCCTCTTTTTCTTTCGTTTCAAGTGGTCTTTATATCTGCAGGGTACCTGACCTCTATGATGATACATACCATTGCCCCTTTGTCCCAAACAACAATATCCTCCCTGTTATGTTTAAATTTGACACGTTTTGATATGAATATTCCACAAGTATTCCTTGAACTGGTGCTCATGAATGTATTCCATAACAGAGGGCTTTTGAAAGTTTATTTCAGGATAGTCATTTTCGCGGATGGCATAGTAAATTTTCGCGGACCGCATTGTAAATGGCATCGTGCCTCATAGGGACGTAGTACCGTGACGACATTTTGGGACAGCTGCTAATCACATGCGTAGTGACTTCCATAGCAACATGACATAGCCTACACATGCGGTTACACCTTGGTATTACAAGAGCGACACTGTCTCTCTTGTTGACCACGTACTGTGTGGCAATCTCCTGTTCCTGGATTGCAAACGCATTGCCCTCAAAGTGTGATTTGATGTAGTGATCTTCTGTCCAAGAGAGGTTACGATTCATGTCAATTCTACTGTCTTCTTCAAGCTTCCGGGCAACCATATGCATAGTCATTTTCTTTTTTGGTATGCTGAGTGCTTTCCATCCAGGTCTTCTCTGATGTAAGGGTGCCCAGCTCTTTTCGGGCTGTATAGATCATCAGGAAGAGAGTGTTACAAGAGGAGCTCACTTCCAACTCGTACGATGTTGCTCACTTCTCTTTTCAGCACTGCATTTATATATTAATGTTTGCTGCTGTTGTTTAACAGGTGCTGCGTGAGTGATACCATACAACATTCGAAGGCCGTCTGCACTAATCTCATGCCTCTATCGCTTTCATTTCTTCTTAGGTAGAGCCTGTCAACATCACTGTTTCTGTGGAAGTTCCCAGTTGTTGTCAGGATTTTGCGGATTTTGATATCTATGGAGTGGATTTCCTCTACAGACCAATCAAGTACCTCATATATTCGGATCACCACTGGTGCTGCAAATGCATTTGGGGTTATGGTATGAGGAGAGTCCGACTGCTATATTTCCTAAGTCCCTTTGTACTATTTTGGGGTCACACTATCTTTATTCACGGTGCCATCATATGATACATTTTCGTCTATGCCTAGGTGCTTGTAACATTCTTAGTGTGGAATGAGGGATATAGAGAGACCGTTGATACTAATTTTTTGGAGTTTGGGGGAGTGACTTTCCTCATACTACAACCAAAAAGAAACATTTCTTTTGGCCAAATTCCATGCCTATATCAACTGAAAATGTTGTTAATTCGAGTTGTTTTTTGGTTTTGTTAACACTTTTAGCATAAATCTTCAGGTAGTCTACGAAAAACATTATGAGTTACATTGATATTTCTAGCAGTTGAAGATCCTAGCATATAACCATCAAAGTGCCAACATGAGAGCAACATTTCTGTGGTACATGTATAGCGCGTCAGCTCTTCCTGCCTCCGCTGCTAATCCTTGAACTTTATGACAAACATAAGTTCTTAACTTTATACAAACATAAGCTATTTACTACACATTGCACTTTATCATATATACCGGCCAAATAGAATTGACAATAATGACTTCGCCCTAGCATGGATGCAGTTATTAAATGTCTGCTCATAATGCTATTCATGTAAGCTAACTCATTATATTTAGCTTTTGAGGAGGCGGTAGTTTTATAAGTTTACTGAAAAGAGCTCATTACATATTACCATATATCCATATTCCTGATTGTTAAGTAAAGATGGTCTGCTAATTATACATATATGTACTTTTATTTGTAAACCCGGTTGTCAATATAACATGGTTTGTCATAAACACTTGTACTTTGTAGTTTTTTGTCACTTTAGTTACAAATTAAGTTAATTAATTCAACGGGATACACTGTCAGCAAGTCGTTGGGTACAGCATATTATCCTCCAATTTCTAATTGCTATATATATATATATATATATATATATATATATATATATATATATATATATATATATACAGTTTAGATATAGATTCAAGGCTTGAATATGGTACTTATGCGAAGGCACCCGAATTTCACATCCCAAAAGGATGGGTGATTAAAATCAAATAATAAGCAACACGGATTTCAAAAGTGATTGCAGTACGCACGTTTCATGCTACTTCAATTTATTTAAGTAATGTGAGCATTACCTTAAATGCAATATGAAGAGCAATCTTCAGCTGCACGAAAAAATGTAGAAAAAAAGACATATTACAAATGTGCAATACATAAGCGCAATACATACATACATAAATACATACATACATGCATACATACATGCATGCATACATACATGCATGCATACATACATGCATGCATACATACATGCATATATACATACATATATACATACATACGTACATACATATATATATATATATTTATATATATATATATATATATATATATATATATATATATATATATATATATATATATATATATATATAAATATATATATATATATGTATGTACGTATGTATGTATATATGTATGTATATATGCATGTATGTATGCATGCATGTATGTATGCATGCATGTATGTATGCATGCATGTATGTATGCATGTATGTATGTATTTATGTATGTATGTATTGCGCTTATATATTGTATCCTTTAATAATAATAATCCTTTCAACTGTAGACACAAGGCATAGTAAAGTATGCAAAATAAACTGTTCTGATCCAATACATAACGAAAACGTGTACAGTTAGTTTGAAAATGGAAATCTACATGCTGGATGCTAACCACTTAGCCATTACACAACAATCTCACCTGAGATGTGAAGTGATATTTATAGGTCACCAGAAAAATGACCTTTATTATGTTGACATTAGAATCTCTCTCAGGCCGGAAACCAATAGCATTCTGTTGAAATGTGACTGATCTTCACCGCTCTTCATTTGAAATGTAAATGTGAACAGTGTTATATATTATATATATCAACTATACTTTCTTGATGACATATACGTGAGAATATGTATATATATATATATATATATATATATATATATATATATATATATATATATATATAGGTACATACATATATATGTATACACACACACATATACACATACATATAAATATATGTATATATATGCCTACACTCATAGATACCTGCATACTCCACAGACGTACACAAACATATTTCGTTCTTGTATTTCACAACAGACTTGATATAAAACCGTGTATTAAACCTGATATTGTTGTAATTTAATGGACGGTGGTGGATTCTGCCAATAACCTCTCTCTCAGAGACATACGTCATTGCGCGTGCGTGAATGCTTGTGTATTTCTATACATAAATTTGTTGCTCCTGTACTTTCGCTTTCAGTTGGTTTGATAGAAGGCTTTGAGTTGTTTTCGTTTTTATTAGGATCCTTTTGTTTTTCTTGTACATGTGTCATTTTCTCCGTTAGGTCGGCCAGTATGATTCGGATGCCAGTTAATCGACTCCCAAAGATGCTACTCTTCAAAGAGATCGAGACTGGGAGTAAGCCCCATGGACGTCCAAACCTTCGTTTGCACGATCATCTCAGGCGGTCAATCATTTTATGCGGTGTCCCACCCAATCAGCTAAAGCCCTTGGCTGTTAATCAGAACGCATTGAGGCCCTTGCGCCATGCTGGAATAGAGTGCTTTGAAACCGAACGCAAGAGACTGCATGAAGGAAAAGGAGAAGTCGTCATCAACCGCCTGCATCTGTTGTTCGGAGCCACTTTCGATGGCCTTAATGCCACAGGATCTATCTATCTCGTATCGGTTTTCTCAGCCACGTCCGCTCCCATGAAAAACATATGCTGGTGGAGGAGGGGCATGAGTGTCTTGGATCGACGCTTTCATTACCTTTGATGGGCTTATGACAGCCCATCAAATGTGATGGTCAGTTACTACTATCTACCTAGGTATCATGCCTCCCACCATACGTTCTTTTCTTCCTACCTGCGTACACGTATACTTTTACTAATGTGTATGCGTACTTTCACACTCACGAAATACCTATCCAACTCTGTGTGCACACAGGCGTTCATTTGTTGATGATTGTGTATGGGTACATATCAAACAATAGATAAAACGAAACACTTGGAACGTGCCATTCCATATGATTTGCATGGAAACTCAGTATCTTGACACTGGCGCAAAACAAACAGGAAAGACACTTGAAAGAATTGAACAACAATAGCATGAATACTATGTAAAGGGGCTATCATTTATACTCTACTAATAAGGCAAACAATAAACCCAGTGATGTGATAAATAGCGTATGATTGAAAAACCATTTAATTACACTCACGTGACAAGTCATTTGACACTATAATTCTTTACACTGTAGGCAAGGGCCTGAAATTCTGAGGGAGGTGAGGGGCTAGTCAATTACATTGATCAATTACTTATGTTATCGACCCCGAAATGTGACAAGGCAAAGTCAATTTCGGTGATATTTTAAACGAGAACGTAAAGACGGACGAAATGCAACTAAGCATTTTGCTTGGCGCGCAAACGGTTGCGCCAGCTCGCCGCCTTAGCCACTCTTAATATGATTTCACATTATGTGACACTATAACAACATACTTATTAATGATAAGAAGAAAAGAAAAAGAAGAAAATGTGAGTGAGTATAAATTTGATGAAATTTGTGAGGTAAATTTCCGCTCTGTCATACGTAAGGAACTGTGCTGCGAAACTTCAGTATGCAGTCGTTATCTCATTATATCAATATCAGTAATAACATACTTAGATGTGTATTAGATAATACACAATGTGTTCAGCAGTAAAGGTTACCTCTTAAAAATTTTCAATTAAAATACTGTTAGGCATTTTCTTTACGGCCTACTGTAAATGTGTGTACGTGGGAGTGTATATGAATGCAAAAAATATGCATATGGATGCACCCACAGGCACACATCCATATATATTCTATGTGTGTGTACTCATACACACTCTCAACCACACAAACACACACACACACATATATACATACATACATACATATATATATATATATATATATATATATATATATATATATATATATATATATATATATATATGTATATATGGGAGAATATACAAAAAATAACAACAGACGAGGACAGGTGGTGTAAATAACAAAAGTATATATTAGTATGACGCTCAGGAATACGGAAAGTCTTTGACGTTTCGAGCTACGCTCTTCAACAGAAAGAATACGGAGACAAGGAGAAAAACACGGAGAAAAAAAATTGAATAGTGTTCAGTCAACGGTCATATATATATATATATATATATATATATATATATATATATATATATATAAATTGTAAATCCAAAAGAAAAAAAATAACAACAAAACTACAAAGGATTCCGCGGTACACGTGTTTCAAGCTCTACATGTGTATAATATAATATAACATAATATAATATGTGTATAATCTACAATGTAAAGCTATATGTTATATTATATTATGTTATATTATATTATACACATGTAGAGCTTGAAACACGTGTACCGCGGAATCATTTGTAGTTTTGTTGTTATTTTTTGGATTTACAATTTATTCCTTCACCGCAACCACTAGCTGGAATACACAGGTGCTTACAATTGTCAAGTATTACCTCTAATTTTCAATTTACCTATATATATATATATGTAACGTCAAAGACTTTCCGTATTCCCGAGCGTCATACTAATATATACTTTTGTTATTTACACCACCTGTCCTCGTCTGTTGTTATTTTTTGTATAATCTCCCATATATATATATATATATATATATATATATATATATATATATATATATATGTGTGTGTGTGTGTGTGTGTGTGTGTGTGTGTGTGTGTGTGTGTATAATATTAGGGATAAAATCCCAAATTACAGCTAATAATTCAATTAAAATCAATTTATTAAAAATTAAAATTAAATTAAGTTTCACAGTATAAAATATATATAAATATATATATATACACACATACAGGGCTGGATTTATAGTGGGTTGAAGAGGGCAATTACCCCGGGCTTCCAAAGACATAGGACCCTCCTGCTATGAAGGGTATGCAACACTCAGTATAGGGAGGCCTCTCAGCAATGTTACATGCAGAGGCTCTCTTGCAATAAACAAACAATATCGTAAAAAATGTAATAGATCCTCTTTTTTGATAATAATCAGTTTTAACTACATTAGTTACATCAATTCATTCAATTAAAACACACTTTACTACTCATTCCCAAAGCAGACACAATTCCCATTGGCAATTAATTTTAGTTCCTTTTGATACATTAACAGAAAATAAAACACTCCAAAAAATGTGTGTATCTGTGAGTGTGTGCGTGTGTGTGCGTGAGAGAGGGAGAGAGAGAGAGTATGGATGTAGATAACGATAGACAATGAGATTGGTAGAAAGAAGTTATTAACCATTTATAGTTCAGATTCCTTCTTTCAATGCATGATTGAGCACAGTGACCTTAGATTCATACGCACACGCACTCACACACACACACACACACACACATACACACACGCACACACACACACACCCATAACAGTTTTAATCAACCGAAAGTCATCCCGTAATTTGCAGAAAATCATTAGCGTTACTGACAATTCTTCTCAATCGGGGACAAAGGAGAGAATTAAGAAATTCAAAGTGATTGAAAATTAAATGGGAATCGAACTGAACTCTAGTAGCTATAGTGCAACTTCGGACAAGTTTTGGTTTTATTTGACGTCGCCAGCGAAACAAGTTTCATACATATATGCCGGATTTCTAAGATTTCTTGTGTGCGTGAAAATATTTTACTTACGAGGCCTGATCAATAAGTATTCGGGCTGTTGCCAGAGTAACGAACCTAAAGCATACAAAGTGAAACCACGGGGCACAGATTGACTTTTGACCTCTGCTGTGCATGCACACTAAGTGTTAATGTTCTAGCTCACTTCTCCTGCTTACAGCAGTGCTTGGAAATAACGTGTGTAACTTATGACCGTCGCATTGACCATAACAGAAAAAAGGTTGTCGTGGTGACACCTGCTGAGAGGCCTACACAAAGTTGCAGAATGTGTATGGAGAGGAGTGTATGAGTCACACACAAGTGTACGAGTGGTTCGGGTTTTTACAAGACGACCGAAAAAATGTCGATAGTAACGAACGCTCTGGGAGAGCCGCAGCCAGCAGAACTGAGAAAAACATCGCATATGTTCGTGCAGCTGTGGGAGGAAAATCGTCGACTCACCATCCGTGAGTTACCAGAGGATGTGCAGATTCGTTACGGATTAGTTCAGTCCATTATCACTGAAGATTTGGGTATGATACGCATGTCTGTCAAATTTGTGCCAAAACTGCTTTCAGCTGACCAAAAGAACACTCGGATTTCAGTTGCACAAAATTTCCTTGATTGTGACGAGAACAATAAAAACTGTTTCAAAACTTTGCGTAAGACTCTGAGCAGGTATCATCAAACTTATTCTCTGTTTATCTTTCTCCGCCATATTCAATGCAACGATCACACGTTACACACGTTATTTCCAAGCATTGCTATAAATAGTGGAAGAGGGCTAGAACGTTAAAACATAGTGTACATGTACAGCAGAGTTCAAGGTCAATCTGTTCCAAGCGGTTTCACTCTGCGTGCTATAGCTTCGTTACTATGGCAACAGTCCGGATACTTATTGATCAGACTACGTATTACGTAATTTGAGCTAATGATATTGAAAAATTTCCAATAGGTGAATAGGTGCCTTTTTTTTCTCAAGCAAAACATTTAGTTATGTGTAGGTTACATGCGAGATTAAATTAATCTTGATCAAATGAAAAGATAAATGAAAACCTAAATCAATTTTTCCAAACGGTGAGCCGAATACTTTTATAATTTATTTATGACATTTTATACACACAGCAATTTTATTATTTCTACGACTGATAAATCAAGGAAAGAAATCGAAGCTATACACTATAATAAATATAATTAATGTATTTCCTTTCAAATTAATATAAAATTATATTAATGCTTGATTTTCTTACAAAACTTGTTACTCATGATATTGTTACACACAAACATGATTAATAAATCAAGGCAAACAATACTTTATATATATTTTCCAAATGTTGAATGTTTAAATAGTTTATTTAATCTCAATCCAACGTGCCACCGTAACATACATTTTTTTACATTATTCTTACCGTAGTATAATGTAAAAAAAAGATTGTAAACAAATGAGATAGTAGATAATTTTATAACATAGGCACAAGGCCAGAAATTTGTTGAGAAGTATTAGTCGATATAATCGACCCCAGTACTTGATGGTTTCTATCTCATTGAGCCTGGAAGAATGAAAGATAAAGTTGATCGTGTGATTTGAATTCAAGAAATGCTGCTAGGCATTTTGATGTACACTAACTATTCTAGCATCCCACTATTCTTAGATAGAAACATAACGAGAATCGTGTTAAGCTATAAATATGAACTGCACTGTAAAATAAAGATCTAATGAAAACTGTTTACCTAAGAAGTATATATTGCAATATACCCTAGGCGATGTTACAATACAATACAATGGAACGCACGTGAAATAGGTAAACTGTAAATAGATAGATAGATAGATAGATAGATAGATAGATAGATAGATAGATAGATAGATAAATAGATAGATAGATAGATAGACAGATATATATATATATATATATATATATATATATATATATATATATATAGATAGATAGATAGATAGATAGATAGATAGATAGATAGATAGATAGATAATACTACAAACATACATACATACATACATAAAACAAACTCACGTCAACATCTTGGCTTCTGGTTTACGTTCGTTTCGTAATAGAAATGCACGAAAGATCGGCATATGCTCTCTACAACGCTCAATACATCGCAGGATCGCTTCATGGTTGTTCACCAAATTTACGTAGGTTCCTAAATTTTGACAGAATATGACGAAAATATCACCGAAGCAGGTAGACATTCCTTCCCATTCTGAATATCGTTTCTTCAAATCATCACAGAGTTTCCTGTTGCAAGGCAGACAAAAAAGTATGAAAAACTGCATTAAGAACTGCAGCAACAAGACATGTAATGCCAACCACCACCAACATCACAACAACAGCAACAATAACAACAACAACTACAACGGTAAGGAAATTATTCGCCTTCATACATAGTTGTATGGTTATAGAGGCATATTTCAAAGCACGTGGAGCTAATTAACTACACATTCTGATAATTGTCTTCTGGCATAATTTCCAGTCATCATTAAACATGAAGCAAACGTTAAAGACGCAAAACAATTGGAAAACTCGTCACACACATACGTGTATGTATGTATATGTACATACACACACACACACACACACACACACACACACACACACACACACACACACATATATATATATATATAGGCGAGCTGGCAGAAACGTTAGCACGCCGGGCGAAATGCTTAGCGGTATTTCGTCTGCCGCTACGTTCTGAGTTCAAATTCCGCCGAGGTCGACTTTGCCTTTCATCCTTTCGGGGTCGATAAAATAAGTACCAGTTACGCACCGGGGTCGGTATAATCGACTTCATCCGTGTGTCTGTCCTTGTTTGTCCCCTCTGTGTGTAGCCCCTTGTGGGTAGTAAAGAAATAACACACACATATATATAGATAGATATGTATGTGTGCGTGTGCATGTACCTGCGTGTGTTCATGTGCGTGTGAGGCTGTGTGCATGTGCGTGTGTGTTGTTAGGGTGTCACTTTAGTGATCATGATTTCAATTCCTAAACCGGGTTGTGCGTGGTGTTCATGCGAAAAACACTTCATCGCACGTTGCTCAGCAATCACTTCGACATCTGAAGCATGGTATATCGAGCTCTTGTTCAGGCAACGTTGACTTGATGGAGAGGGTGAGCTACAGGGTAACACGAACATTATCAAGAAATTATTTAGATTGTTTTGAAAACAATCTTTTTTACTCCTCTAGGCACAAGGCCCGAAATTTCGCGGGGAGGGGGCCAGTCGATTAGATCGACCCCAGTACGCAAGTGGTACTTAATTTATCGACTCCGAAAGGATGAAAGAAAGAGTTTGCCGAGCAAAACGGTTTACGATCCGACTACCGCACACCGGGCTGCTGCAGGTCGAAGCAAGAGGGGCCGATTTCGTGCAGCGGTGGGCCGCGGCAGCGGACGGGAGATAGAGATGAGGACGCCAAGTGCAGTGAAAGGCGGGCCTGCTGCTTTTCAACTCCTCCTCGTCGTCGTCGTCGTTGGCGTCCCGCCCGAGCACGCGCGGCCGCTTCGAAACGTAAAGACAGACGAAATTCCGCCAAGCATTTCAGAATGGAAAGACAAACGAAATACTGCTATTTCGCCCGGCGTGCTAACGATTCTTCCACCTCAGTGCCTTTAGATTATTCCAAAAATTATGGCCAATTTCAGACACATAATTTTATTCTGTAAAAATTAACAATACAAATGTTTTGATTAGTCAAAGTATGAGCCGTGAACATCTATGCATCTTTGCCATCGATCAACGAAGTCATTTATGTCTCGTTAATAAAAACGTGTTGGCGTTGATGCCAAAAAGTCTTTGAAAGCCGATTTCACCTCTGATTGACTTTATAGGTAAAGCCTGTGGCTTTACTTATAGTAACAGTCCTATATATATATATATATATATATATATATATATATATATATATATATATATATATATATATATATATATATATATATATATATATATATTTTGCTCTTCAGTTGTCAAAAATGCAGAGAACCAATGATCATCTGGTTGAAAATCACCGAACGCAATATAATGTTTATCATTTTTTTTTTTGGGGGGGGGGGGAAGTGGAAACGAGAATACAAAATACGCGATGTGTAATTGTTCTTATTCGATGTACCGGGGTGAAACGATTGGTCAATAGTCATCCCCTAACGTTTCTAGAATAAAGTAAAATTACAAGCTGTCATTCATTTATAACCTATACTCACTGTACGAATGAATTTAGTTGAAGCTTAACACTAAGTTAATTGTGAGGAAACAGACTTTTGACTTAAGGCATTATAGTGATGATCACATCTTAATTGAGAATATTATATCAATGGGTACATTATTCAATCTGTACTTCATATTTTGAAACAGTAGAATGTAATTTGAGGGAGACAGTGAAGCCAATTCTACATTCAAGTGACAGGTTAATGGCAATCTCTTTAGCTTTTGATTTTATTTAACAAAGATAGCTTTAGATAACTTAGCAAGCTAATGTGATAATAATCTTTACTTCTTTAGCGTTTCAACTGCATAAAGAAGTGAAACTTATCAGCTCATGAAATCTATCCCCAGATGTGCAGAGAAATGCATTTAAGATTGAGTCAATTGGTTGCGTATAAATTGTAAACTAACGACACGTTACGAAGTCTTGATCCGTCTGTGGTTAAATTGACCTTCACTAAACAAACATAACCCCCACCTACACACACATTTATTTATATAGGAAAACTAATAAAAAAGATTGAAAACGGATATATATATATATATATATATATATATATATATATATATATATATATATACATATATGAGATTATTGTAGTTCGCTGGAAGCATTGTGTATTGTTTGTGAAATATAACGTGTCTTGAATGGCACGAAAATGCAGAATGGACTATAATAACTGTTATAATTTAATTATTCAAAATCTGGTATAATATTTCGGAATATAAAAATTCTTTCTTCAGATATTGCTAGGAATTGATCGAGTCACTGCTATAATCTAATTTCTAACGGTTACTGAATTTTCTTTTCTTCGGAAGCGTCTCTGTAATGGTCCCACGAAGCTCCTTCCGGAATTCCTCATCAGAAGTGCGTGAGGCCATGACTCAAGCTCGCTCGCGTTTGTTGTCATACCCGCAGTGATACTTTTAAGTTATGTATTATACGTGAGCATCCTCCTTCAGAAAACATCTAGACATATGGCGGAACACCGACAAAAGCATAACAGTCACAATTGAGGCCAATGACAGAGATTTGGGAAGCTTAAGCATTAAGGAAGCTATCCTCATAGACAGACTAGGGCTCCAAATTAACAACAGGCTGGAAATTAGCAATCAATATATTATTTTGCTGCATCTGGATGCGTGTAAGTTCATTTCTGGTAACGTGCTGATGTATTATATAAAAAAGAATAAAATTAAATTAAAATGTTTTAAAACTGCACGTATAATACGTAACTTAAAAGCAGCGCCACGGATATGCCAACACACATGTAATTGAGACATAGCTGCCCTTATGCACTTCTCATAAGGAATTCCGGAAAGGGCTTCGTGAGACTACTGCAGAGACGCTTCCGAAAAAAAAAAATATTCAGTAACCATTGGGAAATCGATTATAGCAATGATTCGATCAATTCCTAGCAATATGTGAAGGAATTTTTATATTCCGAAATATAATATCAAACTATGAATAATTAAACAGTTATTATAACAGCTATTATAGTCCACTCTGCATTGTTGTGCCATTCAAGACACGTTATATTTCATATATATATATATATATATATATATATATATATATATATATATATATATATATATATATATATATATATATATATATATATATATATATATATATATATATATATATATATATATATATATATGGGTGTGTGTGTGTGTGTGTGTGTGTGTGTGTGTGTGTGTGTATATATATATATATATATATGTGTGTGTGTGTGTGTGTGTGTGTGTGTGTGTGTGTGTGTGTATGTGTGTATGTATGTGTGTATGTATATATGTATGTAGATATATATATACGATAAAATATACTAGAAAATTCATTTATAAATAAAGTTTCCATTATATTCTATCTTGCGACGATTGTGCAATTACCGGGGATGAGGTAAGGTAGCCATAAGCACTGCACGTGCTTTGCCGGCATAATACTAGGGACATACCCAAACCGCAGTTTAAATTTCATATTTTAAATTTACATCTAAACCTTAATTATACCTTACACACACACACACACACACACACACACACACACACACACACACACACACACACACACACACAGAGAAGAGCGAATATGTAAAAATTCAAACATTGAGACTAAAGTTTCTGGAGGAGCAGAAACAAAAAAACTTTACAAATTTCTGTCCATGTGCTCATGTTTGAAATCAATAACTAAGTCAATCAAGCGAATTATTTTGTGTAATGATATATTTGAGCCTTTCTGAACGTCATTTACCATTAAAAAAATATAAGATTACAACAGAGATTATTAAGAAATTCCAGTTACTCTTTTACAGCAAAAAAATATACAGATATATATATAAATAATCCGTAAGTGCTTAGTTCCAAAATGTAGCGAAGATCGTAACTAGAAGCTTACCTGTGTAATTTAAGGTTGATCAGTATATCAGTGAAAATTATTTCCACATTTTGTTGACTGATAATAGGCCTGGAAACAATAGAAAATATATGCATATGTGTGTGAATATATCTGAGTTTGAAAAATACTAAATTGGAGACGAAAATCATCGATTTCACTAACATTCGTACTTCATTAGGTTGTGTAAATGTATTCTTGCGTATATATTAGATTGTATTATTTTAGCAATACTTTAACTATCAGAGCACTATGTATCTATTACATAGAGATGTTAAGAAAAATGCAATAGGAAAAATAGATATACATTCATTGATACATACATCAGTAAATACATAAAAACGTAATACACACACGTACTCACACATACTGTTACACAAACATATATCTATATGTATTTATGTAAGTATGTATGTATATATACACACACAGAGGCAGATGGATAATGTTTAGTAAATTATTTATCGCATAGACAGTTCAACTATTCATAATATTTTATTGCTTTACAGCATTTGCATGCAACATCGACTGGCGACAGACCTGCCTACGTATGTAGAATGCTTATAGAAACATAGACAGAAAATAGAAAGAAAGAAACAAATAGATACACTGGGAATATTAGAGTAAGTGGAAACAGAGAAAGAGAGAGGGCGAGTTTCGAGTTAGGTGCACCCATTTGGATTAACGCCGTGCCATATGTCAAACCTATATCTCATCACCGTCTCTTTGTACACCACATTAAACGAATCAATACCAACAGCAGCATCAAAAGAAGAGACATCAAGAGAAACAACAAGAACGATGAAAACAATGTATGAGAATACATAAACTACTAATACAAGAGTTAAGAATATATGTACGATACGCTATATGGCCAGCTATTAGTCGGTTTATTCATTCGTGAAAGCCGTTCTGTTCGATTAAGTCCCAAGCGTGTATTTAACAGTAGAGTTCAGTTCAGTTCAATACGGAGAAATCTCTTCGCTATCATTCTGTTTCATTTCAGTCCTTATTTCCGCCCGGAGGAATTGAAAAACTAGGGTTTATGGCATGGATGTTTTCGCGATAAAGTAATATTTCACTTTCGATTATCGTTCATAGCTTTAGCGATGTATGAAAAATACGAAATGCTTATAGTAAACGGAAAGTGTTGTTATATGTTTGGTGAATCCCCAAGTCGCTTCTCAAACAACAGTATTATATTCAAAGGAGGTTGTAGCCATCTTTAGTTTTTTTCAAACAATGTGTATCTATAAGAGCATAATCTACAATATTCTCTTCATTTTACCACAGAGTACAGTGGGTTTTGAGAAAGATTTACATGATATTTCTAGCACAGGTAATGCCTGCGTCGAGAATCCATTCTTAAGTCGGAGAAAAGAATGTGTTGTCATTACTTTTCAACCTGAAGATAACCATGACTGTGCAGACATAGCCAAATTCATTCCAATCGTGCCAATCCAGTCTTTTATACAAAAAGTGTTTATCTCAGATACATACATGTAACTCTTCCTCTTTTTTTTAAAGAAAAATATGTCGCCATTTGAAAGAGATATGACTGAACTTTCTATGGAGTCTGGTGGCTACGAGATGGCTTCTTCATGGACTCGTCTGACAATGTAGAATTTCCACATGTGATCCTCTCAGCTACTGCATTGCTGTAGTTAACACGACCATTAACGAAAGATACCTTACTAAATGATTTGTAAATCATACATAAAAAGACTTCAGAGAAAGTATGTAGGCAGTTACACATATGTAGTAGAGTGAGTTGAAAAGTTGTAATGAACGAAAGTTATTTAGAAAACTGTTTCTAAATTTGGCTCCAGACAACAAATTTGGTCGGAAAGGTGTTAGCTTAGGCTATTGTCTCAAGTATATTACTGCTATTGCTACTTTATTTTATCGCCTCCGGAGAGACGAAAGGAAATGTTAACAATGTTGGAATTTGAACTCAGACGTAAAGGTCTGGAACAAATAAAGATCTGGAATAAAACCGTTTCTTTTCCGACACTATATAGATTCTGCCAGTTTACCGCCATAACATTATTCGAAAATTTCTCTCTAGGTGTTTTAATTTCAGCAAATATTAAGCAAAATGTTCTAATACATACTCAACATACATACATACATACATACATACATACATACATACGTATATGCATACATACATACATACATACATACATACATACATACATACATATATATATGCATACATATTAAGATTGACAGTTGACTGAACACTATTCAATTTTTTTTTCTCAGTGTTTTTCTCCTTGTCTCCGTATTCTTTCTGTTGAAGAGCGTAGCTCGAAACGTCAAAGACTTTCCATATTCCCGAGCGTCATACTAATACATCCTTTTGTTATTTACACCACCTGTCCTCGTCTGTTGTTGTTTTTCGTACATTCTCCCATATATGCATACATACATACATTCATACATACATATATATATACATACATAAATACATACATGCATACATACATACATACTTACATAACATACCTACAGGTCCGCGCGCACGTGTGTGTGCAAGTTATTCCTGTTAGCTTCAGGAAGTACTCAAATATACTTTATAACAATGATTTTAAACGCATGATATACTAAATAGCCTAATATTACATCCATTTGGATTATTTACATTTTGCTGAAGTTGGTTCTCTATTTATGACCAAACTCTTTGTACCTGAGTTTACTTGCCTGCACACACATACACACACGCATTCAGACAGGAGGCGCGCAGATACATAAAGACACATACACAAAGTTACATATATAAATAACCACGTATACGCACACACAGATATTGGTATATACAGTATATGCGTGTTTGTGTGTGTATAATAGTTATATATATATATATATATATATATATATATATAAATAGCACAACTTTTATAAATGTAGGAACTATAATTTATATAAGTATGAGATCATTACCTGTTCGACTCTAGTGCAGATTTTAAAGGCTTGAAATATTTGTTTTTAAAACCAGAAAGCATTCTCACGTAGTCCATTTCTGAATTTATTATTTCTGAGGCTATATATCGTCTCTTGTCTGATGGAGGGGCAACTATTTTACCAGCCTGCAAAATAAAAGTAGAAATCCAGTTGCAATTTTACCTTATAACTATTTAACTACCGTGATATTTTATGTTTAAAATGGTTTAAAGTGCAGCGTCTGGAATTTGCTATCTTTTCCCATTATACGAGATAATGTGGCAATGCTAATAAAAACTGTTGAAGCTATTGATTCAAAATATTACAACGTAGAATTCGTGAAGAAGATAGATTCGTTGTTCTTGTAATGTTAAGACCAAGTCAGGACTGTTCGAATTGATACATAGAAAGTAGAGCATATGCAACAGAGTACTTAACTGTGACCCACGGATCAACAGAGGCAGTTTGCTTATACAGGTAATTTTTGCTTGTATTTTCAACAGAATACCTATTATTTATTGGACAAACTTTGTAAGATTTTATTTTTCAAGTCACATACGTCCACTGAATTCTTCAACTGCACTGTCTGAATAAGAGTTAGGCTGTAACTCTCCTCTTATGTATTTTGGAATAAGGGTATGACTAGCCTATTGTGTGAATAACTTGGAATAAGTGTATGACTGCCTTGTAATGTGAGTAATTTGGAATAAGGGTATGACTGTCCTACGAATAATTAGAGATATTTATCTTTAATCTTTTGTTTCGATCATTAATATGTGTTGGGGCACTGCCTCGAAGAATTTGTAGTCAAATGAAACAACCCCATTATTTTGTAAGCTTGGTACTTATTTTATCGGTATATTTTGACGAATTGCTAAGTTACGGGAACGTAAATAAACACCAACGCCGGTTGTCAAACAGCGGTGGGGGACAAACACAGTTAAAAACACATACACACGTACACACACACACACATATATATATATACATATCTCCTCCAGTTACTGAATACCAAACCCCCTCACAAGGCTTTGTTCAGGCCAAGGCTATAGAAAACACTTGTCCAAGGTTCCACACAGTGGGACTGAACTCGGAACCATGTGATTGGGAAGCAAGCTTCTTACAACACACACACGCCAATATAACAAACTTTATACCATTTTATATTCGATATGAGAATAAAAACCATTATTTTTGCTTTAATTATTTATGTATCAGTAATAATAGAGAGATTGCTGCGATGAATCATTTACTTTATTTATTTCCAAAAAGCATATTACATAATATGTGATATTTTTTTTTCAACGAATAAAGAAATAAAGAAATAAACTATATGGATAAATCGACACTGAATAGAACGCAAAAAGTGTGCTTATTATTAGTGATAAATAAATAATTAAAAAACAAAATTACTATATTTTTTATTCTTATTTTTAATATTCTCATTTTGAATAGAATTATTCCATTTTGAATGGAAATATTCTCGTTTTGGAAGGAATTATTCCATTTTCAATGGATGTATTCCATTTTGAATGAAATTATTCAATACTGAATGAAATTATTCTCTTATTGAATGTGAAATGGTGTAGAATGATAACCCTTGAGGATTAATTGCCTGTTAAGGTTATTCTTCACAAATATCGTGTACTCTCGTGTCGTAGACGGCAGATGTGGGTTCTGTAATTTGTAGCTGGACAACCTGCACGGATGATGTTTATACTGATCAAGAGTTTATGGTTTACATTAGCTCGCCACTCCTCCAAATCGACATTGACTGTATGGATACAAGGTGGATTATACGACATAAGACGAATTAATCGCAGAGCAACGTGAGATGAGTTGTTTTGCTCAAGAATGCAATACATTACTCGGTTCAGAAATTGAACCCGCGGTCCCATGATCGGGAGTACAATTTCTTACTACAATGCCACTCGCGTCACTATTTCACAAATTGTTTAATCCAAGGACAGCCATACCAAGCTAAGCCAATTAAAGCTGCTCTACCGTTGATTATCCCGTCTTTTTTGCTTATCCAACCTACATCATACAACAATTCTTTCTCACTTTTAATATATTTAATGCAAAGTGATTTAAGGAAGATCTCACCACTGTTTCCAGTAAATGGAACGAATTCGCTGAGGAAATTCACGTAAAAAGAGAATATGTAAATAATTAGCAAATTTTACCAACATACCACATGTAAAACATGTTTTCTTCTGAGCATAGAGCTTACTTGCAAATGTCCAGAAGCAGAGTTCGATTCCACAGTTTTCATTGTGTTATTTTTCAAAAATAATTTGGAATCTGAAAGGAGAATTTACATTAATTCATAATGTCATACACCCACACACACAAACACATCTAGACACACATGCGTGTGCATGTGCCCGAACACTTACATTAGATACATACATGCACATACATATATGTTTGTGTGTGTGTATGTATATATATATATATATATATATATATATATATATATATATACATAAATACACACATTTATAAACACACACACGCATTCACACTCACACACACACATACCTGCATACACATGCAGGTAAATAAAAAAATCTGTTGATTCGCCGAGATGCTATAAATTGGAAGTTAATATGTAAATGTAAATTATGTTTAATATTTAATACTTTATAATTAAAAGGTATATAATTTTCAGTATCCCGAATTTCATGTTCAGCAATTTCAACGTTTCTTTCTTTTTTTAGTTTTTCTTTTATAAGTTCCATTTAATATATATATATATATATATATATATATATATATATATATATATATATATATATATATATATATATATATATATATATATATATATATATATATATATATATATATATATATATATATATATATATATATATATATATATATATATACGTTATTTTAGCATTAAATCCATTATTATTCCTGCTATAAAGACCAAATGGCTGCAGTTGCTGGAGATATTAATGTAACCCATAATTTCATTTTGGATAACCTGAAGACCTATATACAGGTGCGTGGTTTAGTGGTTAGGGTGCCGGACTTATGCTCATAAGATTGTGGTTTCGATTCCTGGACTGGGTGACATGTTGTGTTCTTAAGTAAAACACATAATTTAACTTAGCTCCAGTCCACTCAGTTGACAAAATTGACCGGCATCCCATTTTGGTGGGGTACATATACCACATGAAACCAAGGAAGCAGCTCTTATGAGTCGGTTTCACTGGAGAAGGTAACTGTATGATTATGATAACAATGCAAAAATAGAAAAGAAAGGAAAGCAGCTTGAATGAACAACAACATTTGGAGCTGATATAGAAATTAAATTTGACGGAAAGAATTGTTCATATTCGATTGCTAAACGTGGAAAATCAATCCCCAACACCAAAAACCTGTGCATCAACTGTCACATTATCTCTTCTGTCCCACGCAAGTATGCTACAAGTACTTAATCATTGACGAAAACATATCATACGATGATACTGTGAAAATAGAAAAAGGGACCCAAGACTATTGTGCCAAACTAAGATAAATATCGCGGAAGGAAACTCTCCTCTTACATCAAGAGAATATTCCACAATGGATTGGCGGCAACAGTGCAATTCTCCAATAACATAGAGATATGTACGATATACTTTCTAAATGTACAGCATAAGTATTTTCTCCCAGCCATTATAACAAAATGGACGTTGATGTTCCATAATTTACAGGTGTAAACAGTGTAGTCCTAGTAATGTCCGTATGTCTCATTAGATACCGTATTATTCGGCACCCAAGACAAATTTCTCAAAAGAAAATTTCCACCAACAAATGTAGGTCAAATTATAAACCAAAAATTGTGTGTGTGAAATGCAGCAAGATTTGTAAAGATAATGATGGTGTTTGAATGGTTAAACCACATGTTTATGATATGTATGTAGCGTTCATGTTTCTCATAAACTGTCTTCAAGTTTATCAAACGTACTCGAATTCTGTATAACCAAAAACATTATATGCGTCTCAGATCATGCAGATTCTAGTGTCAGCAATAATCTGACATTGTATCCAGGAAGATATTAATTATTAATTAGCGGACATTGTTAATCATCTCGTATGAAGGTTATCACCCGGATTGTATTTTGCAATATTAATGTTCACTATCATAAATGACGATGTCATATAAGTCGTTAAGTCTCATGTATGCTTCCGTTTTACCTTAAGCATAAACTTGCCGTCTGAAGCTATAGCAATTATAGTGTTAGATTTTGTTTTATAATAGTTCATAGAAAACTGTTGTTTAGAATTTCTCTACTAGGTGGTTATATACAAACATTCATACATGCATAGAATCAAACCCACATATGCGTATGTATGTATGTATGTATGTATGTATGTATGTATCTGTCTCTCGCTCTCTCTCTCTCTCTCATTCTCTGTATATATATATATATATATATATATATATATATATATATATATATATATATATATATATATATATATATATATATATATATATATATATATATATATATATATATATATATATATATATATATATATATATATATATATATATATATATATATATATATATATATATATATATATATATATATATATATATGTATGTATGTATGTATATATATATATATATATATATATACATACAAGATTTATAACGAAACAAATCTATAAGCTTGAAATTTCTGTAGTAGAAAAGGCTTCACAGGCTCCTCATTTCATTAACATCTAAAGTCAAGGAAACACTTATTTCGTTCAAAATACATACGTGTGTGTGTGTGTGTGTGTGTGTGTGTGTGAGAGAGAGAGAGAGAGAGAGAGAGAGAGAGAGAGAGAGAGAGAGAGAGAGAGAGAGAGAGAGAGAGAGTATACGTGTGTGCATAAGACTGCAAAACTGCTGCTTGTATACAGCGAAATAATATAAATTTATTACTTATTGACTAATATCAGTCTTTCCACCATAGCACACTCTCATGAAATTAAGTATTTTAATGCTGACTATTAAATATACTCCTTGATTATGAGACAAAGTCAGCAATTATAGGTAGAGAGCTAGTCCATTTCATCGACCCCAGACATTGGCAAATACATACTTTGGCGGCCCCAAATGTATGGAAACCATAGGCGACTCCGGTTGAATAGACTAAGAAATAGATAGATACATTTATGCAAGGCGAATGATATGTAAATGATATGTGTTTCGACCACAGACAGAATATGACGATTCTTTACAAAAACGAAAGAAACTAATGGAATGACCTACTGTAGATAGATACAAGGTTTGTATATGTATATATATATATATACATACATACATACATACATACATACATATTATATATGTATATATGTATGTATGTGTATGCATGTACGTATGTATGAGTGTATACATATATATATATATATATATATATATATATATATATATATATATATATATATGTGTATGTTTGTGTGTGTATATAGATATATAAACGGATTCTTTTTTTTTGTTAAGCATTTACCTGTATCTATGTGATTTACGCAAATATTGCCCGTGGACGTGTTAATCTTGCGTCCGGAATTTGAAATAACATTTTGCTGTTTATCATCACGAATTCCATCTTTCGGTTCATCTTTCTGAAATAAAAATTTATCTCAGATTCAATTTAGCCATTCACAGATTTAAACATTTTTTGTTGTGTGACAGTGGCGGCTCTTTATTTTGCATTGGTATTGCTTATGTATGTTTCAGCATTGATCGAGTAGCGCTATAATTAAAAGCCTTACATTTCAGATTTTTCGGATTTCTCCGACTCAGAAGCAAATTGTACCAGTGTGTCTTTCCTTTACTAAGACACTAATCCCGGCTAGAGTGAGATTTGGCTACTATTTATAGCAAGTTAAGTATCGTTGTTGAAAGTCCCCTTTTAAACTGAACATTGTTATATAAGTTGCTAAATCATAATAATTCAACAACGTATCTTTCCGATATGGATTTCATATCCAGGAATATGTAGAGACTGTAAAATGAAAGAAACATTTTAATGGTTAAAAGGTTGTGAAATAAAATTGATTTCAAATAAAATAAAAATTGAAAACTTGATTCCTTTAAAGTAAGTATATACAACAATAGAAAACTAGAAATTTCAAAGGCCACATTACATATATAGACACACACACACACCCACACACACACACACACACACACACACACACACACACACACACACACACACACACACACATATATATATATGGGTACAGGAAGTCACCAAGAGTAAACAACATGAAACACGAATACAAATTACTTCAATACGCAAACAACGATAAAAACAAATGGAAAAGGACAAGTAACACAAATAATGACTTTTCATCAGTTGACGGCTGTCTATCTACTCCTCATTTCGAGCATTGAACTACAATATGAGTCTTCGAAGACAGTTGCTCTCATAAATACCAAAATATAATTTTGAATTTATGGAGGGTTAAAATTGGGAACAAAAACAGGACGGTGGAAACATACAAGGAAACAGAACGAAAACAATCATTGTGGGTCGTTAGACCACACTCGGCAATGACAGCCCGATCTCGCTCCATTTCCACTCTACCAGTTATTCATAGATACATAGTGGTAAATAGGTAGGTAGGTAGGTAAGTAGGTAGGTAGGTAGGTAGGTAGGTAGGTAGTTAAGTAGATAGATAGATAGAT
>NC_142942.1:40088081-40135581 GCF_046866305.1 Octopus bimaculoides
ACACGCACTGTATATTTGGTGTTAATTTTTTTTTTTTTTTCAGCTTTATATTACATTAATCTTAATCTTAATCTTATTTCGGCCAGAGTTCTTTCGTCACACTTCTGTGACCTCATCAGTGGTCCTTTGTTTCCTTCTTTCTTATGTGTATCTCACCTTGCTAACTATCAGCCATTTTGTTAATACAAAATGGCTGATAGTTAGCAAGGTGAGATACACATAAGAAAGAAGGAAACAAAGGACCACTGATGAGGTCACAGAAGTGTGACGAAAGAACTCTGGCCGAAATAAGATTAAGATTAAGATTAATGTAATATAAAGCTGAAAAAAAAAAAAAAATTAACACCAAATATACAGTGCGTGTGTTTTTATTGGCTAAACTGGCAATATGACCATCCCCAAGTACAACAATATATATATGTATATATATATATATATATATATATATATATATATGTATGTATGTATGTATATATATATATATATACATATATATATATTTATATATATATATATATATATGTATGTATGTATGTATATATATATATATATATATACATATATATATATTTATATATATATATATATATATATATATATATATATATATATATATATATATATATATATATATATATATATATATATGTATATATATATATGTATATATGTATGTATGTATGTATGTATATATGTATATATGTATACGAGGTTAACATAGAACTAGTGTGAATTAAATAGGTCATAGTTTGTTTACCATAACTCCTCAAGCTTCAATCATGAAAATTCTTGTGAGATTAGACTGGAGCTCCATTCCCACGGAAGTTGATAAGCTAAATCTCAGTATCACTCTAGGTTATAAATTTTTTTCACATTCAGACAAAAAGTCTCATCATTTTTATTTATGGGAAAAATCGTAGTAAAAGGCACTGTGTGTCTGTAACATACTTTACTAAAACATTACATGACTAGATTAATGTATTGGAATATCCGTTAGAATCTCTATCATATGTGAATTTCAATTACATCGTACTTAAACTTCCATTCCGTACTAGCGGGTTCGATAATTGCAATATCTTTTATTTCTTTCAATCATTGCACTGAAGCAAAAATGTGGTGCCACCTTGATGGATTTTAGTCGAACGAACCGACCACAGTACTTATTTTTAAGGCCTCGTACTTATTCTATGAATCCTTTATACTGATCCGCTAATTCACGGCGTCTTAAATAAACCGGTACCGGCTGTCAAGCGGTGCTGAAGAAAAAAACACAATTATAAAGTCAGACAGAAACAGGTACTCCTTCTCTCTCTCCCTGTAGATATATATATATATATATATATATATATATATATCCATGCCTCTATCGATCTTTCTATTCTTGTATTTATGTATATGTGTAAATATGTGTAAATGTGTGTTTGTTTGTATAAACAAATGACATCAGATGTATTATGGTTTACTACAGTTGTTTCAGACGTGCATTTTATTGATGAATATAACTGTTACATTATACAAAAAAAAAAAAAAAATTAAAAAACATTTTCATCAGTGAAGGCAAATAAGAATTAAACATTGTGAACATCTGAAGAACAGGTTGAAAGTGATATTTGACTCTACTGACCCAAATTAATTCAGAGTGTATGTATATATATATATATATATATATATATATATATATATATATATATATATATATATATATATATAGATAGATAGATATATATATATATATATAGATATATATATATATATAGATAGATAGATAGATAGATAGATAGATAGATAGATAGATAGATAGATAGATAGATAGATAGATAGAGATATAGATATAAAGGACGAAGACCTGTGAAGGAACAACAGATAAGTATATTAGCTTAACACTCGGAAAGAATGGATAGAGAGTGGAGAATAAACAGAGAAAATGTAAAATAACGGAGAAAGAAAAAAAATGTGTAGGGATTAACGGTTCAACATGATACATACATACATACATACATACACACATACATACGTACATACATACATTCGTATTAGAAGACTGTCACTAAGAGTGTCACGTAGTGGGGATTTAACTCGGAACCATTAAATAAAAATAATAAATTTTCAGACACTTTCTTTCATATTATCATAATCGGTCATGCTGAAATTATTGAATCGACTTATAATGTTGGAAATTGATAACTCTAAGTTAATCTTAGACAATTGACTTAGAATTGGAAAGGGTGTGTTCACCCACGTTCTCACAATTACGAGGTCGCGGGTTCGAACCCAGAGCGTGCATTCTCCCCCACCAAATTTTTATGCAACATCGCGTCTGCCCAAACTTTGAGAGGGAAATATTCGAACAGAAACTCTTTTGAAATTCGTCAGATAGATTGTACATGGATCATCATTTGTCTTTTATTCATTCAACACTGATGCGAAATGACACTGTACATTCAGATCCCAAGCATGTTACGTTCATTGCGTAATGGACTGTGATAACACAAATCTGTAATCAGATGAAATTTCTGCTTCTATCGCAAAATAATGTCTCGGCGACCACATACAAACCTCTCATCTATCCGCAATCTTTTGACTATCGCTTGTATTTACATATGTAATGAGAGGCTGCGTACATTTATACAGATTTAGGTACATGTGAAGAGAAAAAATGCGAAGATTAGTGAGCAGAAAAAGTACGAAGGTAAGTACGAGGTATATGGGTGTGTTTCCTACAGGAGATTATCAAAGAAATACGTAACGGTAGGAGTTTCGCTGCTCTAAGCCACGATATTTGTATCACTGAGTCTAATAATTTGTTCCATTTACCAAGTACTTGGAGATGATCCATTTATCACACATTCGTATATTTACTGTGACTTGTGGGACGAAACGCCAGTGATAAACGAGGCTAAACCGGTGATAAACTATGCATGCAATTTGAATGTCAGATCCTGCCTCAGGATTATGTTAAATGTCAACGGTTTTGAGAAATACTTAACAACTTACAAGCTAATTCCAACGAGAAGGTATTTATCTCAAGGGATCTGACAACTGAATGCTCATTGTCAAAGGGGACGGGTGGATATTTGTTTGTATATATGTACTAATGTGCGCTTTTAGCGCGCGCGCGTGAACATGAGTGTGCTTTTGTATCTCGTGCAGGGAAGAACGTGATTGTGTATTCATAAATATAGGCATAGTTTTATAACCACCATCATCATCATCAGTATAAAAGTCATGATGAGATAATGATGACAACGACAACAACGACGACGAAGAGGACTATGATGATGATGATGATGATGATGATGATGATGATGATGATATTGATGATGATGTTTATGGTTTCTAATTTTGGTACAAGACCAGCAATTACACAGAGAGATTTGGTCGAATACACCGAGCCCTCAATTTGTACATATTTTGTCGACCTTCAAATGATGAACAGCACTGTCGACTTTGGCGGAATTAGAAATCAGAACGTTAAGAATTGGAAGAACTGCTGCTATGTAGTTTGCCCGATGTGATGATGATGATGATGATGATGATGATGATGATGATGATGATGATGATGATGATGATGATGATGATGATGATGATGATGATGATAAAAACATATTGGAAATGACGACGAAGATGAGAAAGTTGATAGTTGTATTGATTGATGACGATGAAGAGTACTATACTTTTAATGACTATATCAGCATAGTAAAACTGATGAATTTACTGATGATGGGAAAAGCTGAGATCAATTAAGATGATAGTTCTGATAAAGATTAATGGTGTTGATGATGAGGAGGATGAGGTTGGTGGAGGAAATGATGATGATGATGGCGACGACGACGACGTCGACGACAATGATGATGATGATGATGATGATGATGATGATGATGATGATGAGATGATGATCATGATGAAGATGATGATGATGATAATGATGATATTGATGATGATATGATGGTGATTATCCACTTTTTTGTTTGTTTTTGTTTATGATCATCATGGCGAAGAATCGAGGATAGAGATAATGAGAAGCGCCGTGAAAATAAAATGCACGATTAATATTCAAAAGCTGCACAACCGATATTTAAATATTAATAACACTTTCATCACCTTATTTTCAGGCACAAAGAATACATTACATTTACAATTATTTCATCACGAAAACCGTGCTGCTGTTATCAAACTTATAAGATCAACACGAATACAATCCGAATTTTCATTCTATAAAAGCACTGACGATTTATGGCAGCCAAGAAGGAAATGATTTGGTGGGATTTCGTATTAATATCCCCCCCCCCTCAATGATCCCGGGACTCACCAGATATGTATGTCTCCTTCTAGTCAGTTTGTCCTAAATTCGCAGCATGAGTTTAAAAGGGTGATGCATTAGTACTAATTTTCCTTTATAGAGACTTAATTTTTCCCAACAATATCTTGTCCAAGCAAGTCCTACATATCGAATTAAAAATCGAGCTATAACATGTACGAAGTTCAATTTTATCTATCAATCGATTTAACCTCTGGAAATATAGGGAACTACAAACACACCGAAATCCATATCCGAAACAGCTGTAAGCTTTAATAAATACATAAAGTATTTATAAGCCACTATTTCTGTCTATTTTACGTTATCACTCAGTAAAGAATGTAGCGTCTTAGATTGGTGATGGAACTATAGACTTACAAATTTGACTGGTGATGGACTTTGATCTCAGATTATCTGGAGTACAATACCGATCACAACAATCCTTCCTTAGCCTGCTGCACTTTTATTTATAGGGAGCTTAAGACGTATTCCTCATGAATTATTAATCTGTTATTAATCCTCCTCTTTCTCTGTCTCTCTCTATATATGTGTGTGTTTGCTTGTACATATATACATACATGCATATGCCATACGTCAGTGTAGAGATGTTACTTTCTTTGTATTAGAAAATAAACGTTGTTTTTAAACTAAGAAGGCAAATGTCAACGGCTGCATAACTGCCCCGACATACGTAGCATACGCTTGCTGATTTGCCTTGAGAAGAACTGGAAAACTCGGATACATCACCGTCTCCGTGATAGCTATAACACGACACTATTGATAGAATATGCGCTACAATCACATATTCTCTCTTTCTCTCACTTACTCCCATTCTTCTTCCTTCTTGTCGTCACCTTTTTCTTCCACTTCTTTTTTTTGTTTTCCTTCTTTACCACTCCCCACTCACACACACAAAGATTCATACGGCTTTTGTTGGCGGAAACAATGGTTTCTTGGTCAACAGCTCTAAGCACATACGTCATGACATTGAAAATTACTTACATTTTTAGAGTTTCTTGTTGAAATTAAGGCTTCAGACAAAACATCGGTCACCCGACACATTTCTGTTGGAAATTGTCCCATTACGTCAAATATGATTTCACCTGTAAAATATAAATCATACACAACACAACAAATATGTATATATGCATAGAGCTCAAGGAGTATAGAGACAATAGGGGTAAAAGCCCTTTTCGTTCATGAACGACCATGAAATTGCACCTCGAAAGTTACCAGCCGAGGCAAAAGTCCGAGCAAGGTTGTTTATTGAAGACTAGCAGTCACCGAAACATAGCAGCCTCCCTACTCCACGCCACCCATGTTATCCAAGGGAAAGGCAAAGGCCGATACAGCTTGGCACCAGTGACACCGCAACTCATTTTTACAGCTGAGCGAACTGGAGCAAAGGGAAATAAAGTGCCTTCCTCAAGAACACAACTCACAGCCTGGTCCGGGGATCGAACTCACTACCTCATAATTGTAAACACGACGCTCTTAGCCTTCACTATCTATAATATATTGAGTTATTCATGAGAAACTTCCAGAAGATAATCTTAAAACAATGTGTCATAATGACTCCCACCCCAACTCAGCCCGAAATACAAAAAGTCTAGATTGTAATATTATGAAGGAGGCGTAAATCACTGTATCACTCCTTGTGTTGTTAGAGTGCTAACAACACAAACACAGACACGCATATATATATATATATATATATATATATATATATATATATATATATATATATATATATATATATATATATATATATATATATATATATATATATATATATATATATATATATATATATATATATATATATATATATATATATATATATATATATATATATATATATATATGCTAAATGAAAGACGGAAGATGGAATATACGAGAATTTTTAGTTTTAATCACAGTTGTGGGACACTTAGCAACTGGTTTAGGAGTATCCGAAGGTACTGATGTGTCTTATCAGGTGATAAATAGATACAACTCATTAAAATAGTAGTTCCACTATGTATCATCTCATTTCGTAGAAAGAGAAGCAGCAAAACAAAGGAAATATCTTCGTTTATATTGAAGATCAACAATAAAATCACTGATGCAAAAAGAAACGAACACGCAATACAGCGAGAAAAGTAATAAAAATACAAATATGGCTCTATAAACGCCCACGCGTAACCTGTGTGGTGCGTGTACACTCGCTCGTACAAGCATCCACCAAAATGTAAGAATACGCACACGTGTGGTCTAGTGCACTCACGATCACAAAGCGAGTTAACTAGGTACTTGGTGTTTATAAGGATGAAGAGGTTGAAGCTAAACTTCATTCATCCATACCTTAAAGTAAATTATGTTAACTGTTATTCAAATTCATTCCCGCTGCATTCTGCGAAAGTATATTTATATACGTGTTGGTATCTTGAAAGTCTTTGAGAAATTCTATTTATAATTTTCTCATTGGTCCACAGAATAGACCAGAATAGATAGGGATTCCTCGGAGCAGCGTCGGCATCTCCTGGAAATTTTATTGTATGGTTTTGTGTGCCTTACTTTGGACCAGGTTTTAATTTTATCTTCCTTCAGTCGCCATGCAAAATCGGCTAGTCAGCTACCAGGTGTAAAACATTCGTTTTATTATATATATGTTTGTGTGTGTTTTTGTGTGTGTGTGTGTGTTTGTGTGTGTGTGTGTGTGTGTGTGTGTGCGTGCATGTGTGCGTGTGTGAGTGTGTGTGTATATATATGCATGTGTGTGTGCACGTGATTTCCGGTGACAACTGATTTCATTGAGTTATAGATCCTTTTAGAGGTGTTGTTGACCTCAGAACCATCATGAGCTTAATTGTCTCGCGGCAACTCTAATGACGATGGCATCAGCCTCAGGAATAATTTTAGTATATTCTAAATGAAGAACTTTAAAATGAAGAACTTTAAAATTTTGCTTAAGACGTACGCTGAAGAATAGTCCATCTAGCTATGACAGCTATGATGCTGCTCGTGTAAAGACCTTAACTGCAATCAAAAGAGAATCCTTTGATTGGATGGCAAATTTTGATTCATCACCAAAAGTCATACACAGTTTCTCTTAATTCTCTCGTCTTTCAGCTAGCTACCTCTCTCTCATACGGCACTCTCTACACTCTTATATCTTCCTTCACCGTATTCTTTATGGCGACTCATCCCAAGATTTTGAACTAATCCCGTTAAGCAATGATTAATCCCAAGGAAAGTATAGCAACTTTATGAAATTTTTGTCTCCTTGCGAACAAATACTGATTTCTAACCTGAACGTCAACTGTGTATATTCTAAATTCTTGGTGAGCTTTGAAATCTTGGTGAGCTTTGAAATCTTGGTGAGCTTTGAAATCTTGGTGAGCTTGGTGAACTTTGAAATATCATAAGTATCGATGCACCAACTCTAACTTGTAAAAGAATTGGGGAAAACTACGATCACCGAAAATAAGAGGAAAAATCTTAACAGAATTAAAACCTTGTTGCTTCCGGTTTATCGTTAGATAAATTCCGAGCAAGCAAATCTCTGAAAATGAGTATTCCATCCACAACTTATCCGTTTTTATTCAATAAGAATACATCCATATGAACATATTTTAGTGTGCCATTGCATCCTATTAGATTCTTGCGTCTGATTTCAGATATAATGGGCTGCTGGTTCATCCCTGGATCACATACAAAATTTGTTTCCTTTTCTCCTTAGCTTCATATTTTGGTTTTCTCTGTCGTTTTCAACGACCAGCAATCTCTTGTTCGCAATTCGACGAAACTGAATTAGTGTCCGTGATAAATAAACAGATGAATATTTCATTCATGCGTACCCTAAACTTATTCCCAGGACCAATCAACATAACGTGATATGATAAGATTGAGCTTTTGAGTTACATACAATCTAGAAAAGAACAGGTTCTAAGAATTAGACTGGTACTATATTTATTAATCCAGATTTATGATAGACAGCGTTAACTCCGGTATATTTGAAGTTAGAATGCTACAAATCATGTTGTTCAAAGATCTGACGATTCAGCTATTTGCCTCTGAACAACAGAGTAACGGCAGGTCGCGGATTACATTTAAGATAAGAAATTAATTAGTAAATGCATATGAAGATCTGACATGTGCAATACAGAAAATATAACATAGAAACTGGTTATCTAATAAATCGCATGCACATTCTTCATATCCTCCCTCTTTCTCTCCTCTTCGCCTCTCTGTTTCTTTCTACGTTACTTCTGTATGTTTTCTTCTCCGCCTTTTCTCTCCCTCTTCTCCTTTTTATCATGGTCTTTCAAGTTCTTTCCACACCCTGTGTGTGTGTGTGTGTGTGTGTGTGTGTGTGTGTGTGTGTGTGTGTGTGTGAGTGAGAGAGAGAGAGATATATCCGCATATATATCATTCCCTTAAAAACATATACAGATACACGCTCCTACTTACTATCTTTCTCCCTCCTTCTCTCTCCCTATCTCTCCTCTCTCTCCCCCTCTCTCTCACCCTAGGTTATTTCCCGGTATTGTTCTTGTTATACATTATTCCAAGCTCAAAAATAACGAAGAGTAAATTAAAAAAGCAAAACCATGTACACCACCAACACCACCATCCACAACAAGGGCAACTACTACTACTACTGCTGCTGCTACTACCACTACTACTACTACTACTACTACTACTACTACTACTACTACTACTACTACTACTACTAATTCTACCACTACTGCTTCTGCTGCTATTACTTTTAATTCTAATGCACATGAAAACACGAGAAACCAAAACGAAAAAATATTTGGAGTCTAGGAAAAGAAAATTATGCTAATATGTGAAAATCAATAAGTGGACAATAATAGATGTCTATATGCGATATATATATATATATATATATATATATATATATATATATATATATATATATATATATATATATATATATATATATAGATATAGATATAGATATAGATAGATAGATAGATAGATAGATAGATAGATAGATAGATAGATAGATATAGATATAGATATATGTATGTATATATATATATATATATATATATGACCGTTGACTGAACACTATTCAATTTTTTTTCTCCGTGTTTTTCTCCTTGTCTCCGTATTCTTTCTGTTGAAGAGCGTAGCTCGAAACGTCAAAGACTTTCCGTATTCCCGAGCGTCATACTAATATATACTTTTGTTATTTACACCACCTGTCCTCGTCTGTTGTTATTTTTTGTATATTCTCCCATATATATATATATATATATATATATATATATATATATATGGATTTCATCGTTTATGAATAGTATTTCTTCATAAATTTTATGGTGTCAGATTTTTCAGAGAAATGTGTTAAATTTCTGTTATACGTGTTATGCGAAACTGTAGCAGGTCACGTAAGATATATGAAGTGAAATATTGCTAATTAAGAATTAAATCTACATATTAGAACACGCTAGATGTGTAGAAGGTTTAACCACCTCAATATTGCCATTTTTTCTTTCTTTTATTGTTTTTTTTTATTTTGCATTTTACAGGGTCCAATTCAGATGTTTTGAAGGTATACACAGACTGGTGTATTGGCTTGAATATTTGCAATCTTGCACATTTCTCTAAAGACACCTTGAAAACAAGTATGGTGCTACATGAAGCGACCGATTAATTACTACCATCCAAAATTTTAGGATAGGCATACGAGGAACTATCATGATTTCAATACTTTCCCTAAATGCAAGAGCGATTCCAAAATAAAGCATTACTACTCCCTTCTCTCTTTATCTCTCTTTCTCTCTCTCTCTCTCTCTCACTCTGTTAGTTTCTCACTTTCTCCTTGTACCTTTTCTTCTTTCTCAGTCTTCCTCTCTCTATTTACCATTTTGTTTATAGCTAAATAACCCATGATTTCTACCAATTATTTCATACTTCTTCTAATCTATTTATCTCTGTTTCAGTTATTCAAATAGCTGATCATATCCCTTCTCTTTCTCTCTTCTCCTCTCTCTCCCTCTCTATTCCCCACTTCTTTCTTTGTTTCTTCCTTTCCCTCTGTCTCTCATACACTTTGGGTTGACTTTCATCTTTCTCACTAATCAGTATCATACTAACCTTTGTTCGTTTTCTCTGTACATATTACATACGTGCTCACATACACACAGACACACAGACACACACATACATACACACACACACACACACACACACACACACAAGTACAATCTTCTCTTTCTCTCTCACTCTCACCCTCTTTCTACCTAAGTCCCAATGTTATTTCCTATCTATATCTTTGACTTTCTCTCTACATTTCGATTTTATACTCATATTTTGCCATCATTAGGAATATTCCTTTGTTTTCACTCATGTTTTTCTAGTCATCTCTCTTTCTCTCTCTCTTTCTCTCTCACTCACACACATACATGCACACACACACACACACACACACACACACGCGCGCGCATAAACACACAGAGACATACATCTTTTCCGAACATTCTATATTCTCGTTTTTCTCCATCATATGATTTTGTACTTCACCGTTTTTCATTTTTTACATTGTTTATTTCGCTATTTTCTCCTCTCTCAATAACTATCGCTACACTGATTCCTTTACTCCTATCCTCCTGTCGTAGACTAGTCTGAACTGTATTCTCTCCACTGATTTATGACTTAAACATGTTTGGCCCATAATTTGTGTAATGAGATCAAAGTTCTACTTAATATGGCCGCCGACAATATTGTAGACAACACAAAATATGAAAGTCCATTGATGATGTAATACTTTTTAACGTATTCTAACAGGTTAGTATTCTAGTTAAAACTACTACGGCTGCTTTTTTTGTAACTAATTTGTTATTGCTGATACGAGTTTTTAATTATTTTGCATACTTTTACTGGCTCTCATCGAACTGAGGACGTCGAAGTGACAGGGGTTCAACTTGAACACATATGGACTGTTTCGCAGTGTGGTGTAATCGAAAGAAAATATTTTTAACATGTTGTTTTGTCTTTAAGAAGACCTTTAACCAGAGTCGTTCCAGCAAAGGCCATCGCGAACATTTCAGATTCTTCGTATAAGGGCCACATTAACCAAAGTCCTCGTTGTCTGAGCATATAAAGTACGATTTCACAATTATTTAGCTACTTATTTGTTGTAGTTTGAATTGCTGTCAAGAAGCCTCACTTTTAGCTTGCTCTACAACTGTTGTACTAGGGAGGTGCGCTGGTTACAGCAGCTGAAATAACCAGAAAAGAGTAGCTGAGTTGTGTAGCTCCGAGCGAGTCATCATAGAAGAGTACTTTAGTGTGTATGTAGTCACCCAATCGATGAGATTCAAAACATATCTATCTTTCCTGTAATATTATATTTCTACCAAAGTGAGAGCCATACTTCAAAATTTGACGTACAGAAATGAATGGCATACGGTACAGTGTGGAGATCTGGAAATATTGCACTCACTGCATTATAGTGTCTATTTCTTTATGACCATATACTTTAGGGCTCGACAATAACTGTTTCTTAACACTTATTGTCAATGGTAGTTACCCCAACACCGTGTTTAAAGGTCCGTGGGAGTATTGGTGTTGCATCAATGTTTCTCTCTCTCCCTCTTTCTCTCTCACACTCACTCTCCATCGTTCGATCTCTCTCTCTTCCTCTCTCTCTCTCTCGCTCTTCTCTCTCTCGCTCTTCTCTCTCTCTTCCTCTCTCTCTCTCTCGCTCGTCTCTCTCTCGCTCTCTCTCTCTCCCCCTCTCTTTCTCTCACATAGTCACTGAGTGGGTGTATATCTCAATGCGCAATTTATTTATGTTCATGTTGGGGAGAAAGAGTTTCACAATGTTGTTTTGACTTGGTTTTGGATATAGATTTTTCGGGTAGTGCCAGGGACGATATAAATTAAATCGTGCTTCAACGATAAACTGCACTCGTCATATGTCTATTTTTTATTGTGTGTTTTTGTTTAGTCTGTGGCCACTTTTGTATAAAACTTGTGATGCATAACGTAAGGTTTTGTAACATATGATAAGTTGTTGGGGACTGGATGCCCAAATATAGCTAGCATACTTCATGAGAGATCTATTCTATTGCTTCTCCATAAGTATTTCGTTTCTTTCTGTTTCCCAAATGTATTACTCTCCAATTCTATTACTTTTCATTGCATTGACTATGCACTTGCAATCTGCTGCTTTACTTACTATATCTTTTATATATTGCGAATGTCGTTGATGCTTTGTATGTGTGGATTATTGACGTCAAAGTTTAGTGTTTCTGGAATTTTTGAGAATGTGTATGGACGCCTGACAAGTCTGTGTGATTATGCTTCGTTTACTAGAATTGCTATAATTTTTCCCAACTTCCAGGTTATGGAAATTTGAAATTGTTAGTGAGAATAGTTTTAGAGATTTGTGAATATAGCAGGCCTTAGGTTTGTTTCCTTCAAGCCATCGGTTTTCTTGGCATATATTTGTAATTTTGTATGTCCTATACCCCTTTTGAGTTCTTAGACTTATTTGTTTTATTTTGGTGTCAGGTTAAAAGAGGCAAAATTATGGGCTAAGTTACAATTACGTATATGTGATTTTAGATTCCTGTCCTTTTCTGTAGGGTCTTTGCTGAATTTTGAAAATTGTGAGATAAGGGAGTTTACTTGGTGTCTTGGGCCATCTGTGACAGTATATTATTTGACATTGATAATATGTCATGGAGTGTAAGGCGGCGGCGAGCTGGCAGAATTGTTAATACGCTGGGCAAAATTATTTGGGTCACTTCACCCGTCTTAACGTCCTAAGTTCAAATTTTGCCGAGGTCAACTGTACCTTTCTTCCTTTAGGAGTCGATAAAATAAGTACCAGGTGAGCACTGGGGACGATGTACCTGACTTAACCCCTCCTCGAATTTGCTGGCCTTGTGGAAAAATTCCGAACCAATATGTCCTGTAATGTGATGCGAATAATTTCTTGATGGTGGTAGTACTAATTACGTTCTAGAGTGTTTAACTGTTATTTTTATGGCTTCTTCTGGATAGTGGATAGGGACATAATCCAGGTGATACAATCTACGCGTGCGTTATTCTCTAAATCAAGAATATTTCGAAGGAATATCAAATACCTCATTGATTACGCACTACATGATGATTAAGACATAGAGACCAACATTTACATTTGAGAATATGAGAACATACAGCAAATTTCTTTCAAAATGAACGCCAGAATTCAAGCGTATCACTAAATCGTTACGAATCTAGTGCTTCCACATTTCCTTCTTTGTTTGTCTGAAAAAATTAATGGTAATAAGCAATAAACGGCTAATATGCATTAGAACTGAAAATTTAGAGCTTAATAGTAAAGTATCATATCCATAGTATCACTTATACATGTAGTATCACCGTAAACAAGACTCAAGGGCAAAGGAAAGGCGCAATTTGATAATGAAAACGTGCTTGTTAATTTGCTTCTTTAAGAGTATTGTTTATGGTTATTTGATGTGTGTATTTGTAAATGAAAGTTAGAGATTGGTTGTGTGTATGAGTTTTAAAACGTAAACTCTACTATCTGTTAATTTTACATGAAACACTTATCATAAATGCCGATATATGTACGGTATCCTACACACCTACGAAGGATTCCACAAAAATGAAAACGACGATGACAATTCTCCTGACATTGACCTGTAATTCAATTAAACACTTCTTATTTTAATTAATTATCCACTGTTTTCTGGTACTTTAGAATGCTTCTATTATATTTGCACTGCATTAGTTTAAATAAATTAGTGATCTCATAAGGTTGGCCTTAAAAAGAAGCAGCGTATCTATTTTAGGATCGGAAATAATTTAATTTGAGTGTAATATTTTACGATGCTCCTCGAAAGGGTTCAGTATGAAGGAGATGTGTTTTGGGAAAATAAAAGACATTTAAAACGAGAAAAAGAGAATGCGGAAATTATTTCATAATTTTGTTTAAAATAAGTGAAAAATACGAAATAACATGAACGAACGTGTACCCATGTATACATTCATGCACAACCACAACAAACAAAGGTGAATCTATAAATGCATGCACATACATACGCATTTATATACGTATATATATATATATATATATATATATATATATATATATATATATATATATATATATATATATATATATATATATATGTATATATATATGTGTGTATATATATATATATATATATATATATATATATATATATATATATATATATATACTAAAACACACACGCACATATATGTATATGTATATATATTAGGTCAAAGTGGGATGCAATTGGGTGAAGAGTATTCACTGGTATTTAGAGAAAGAGAAAAGAGAGACAAAGTGGGGAAGGAATAATGCTGTGTAAAATGCTGTATTACTACACTGTTTTATGCCATGGTGGAAAACATCACGCCAAAGGCTTCACACTTCCATGACCAACTCCTCTAAGTTTCATAAGTTCAAGCCACTAATCTATTTCAAAGTTCAATGTGTCCACGCTTCGTTATAGCTGTCCAATACCTTTAGTGAATGCATCATTTGTTTTCAATGTTCACATCTGTTCGTGTCGGTGTAGCATCCATCGAAATACGTTTAGCTAAACCTGCCTTTTGACTCTGTACACTACAATAATTGCATTATCGTTTTCAACAAATACGTATGATTAAACCACAAAATCAAGGCCGGTATCTCGGGTACAACAAATTTCGTTAAACCTATCTTACGTAAATAACAGAAATATTGTAAAAAACTTTATTCACACTAACATATGGTGAACTAGAGTTGTAACATAAACTGCGAAAAATAGTTGCCAAATCACCCATAAATCACAATGTATTCTGATAAAATATAGGAAGGACAAGATTGAAGAATATGGTCGTTGATGAACAATGTGTATGGAAATGTAAGAATATTGAAAGTGATTGTGTTTTTGAATGTATGTGTGCTCAGTGAAGCCTGACATGTGAGCACAAATCTTCAGATACAAACGACAAGTATATATATGCTTGTAGAAACATAATTATAGACATGGACACACACACACACACATACACACATACACACACAAAAAAACACACACACAGTATACATTACATTTTTGTGTGCGTGTGTGTGTAACTCAATGACTGAAGATTAAATGTAAAAGATAGGAACTTGTGCACGTTGGATTTTGTGTGTGCATGCGTGCATGTGCGTGTGTGTTGTGAATGTGTGTAAGATAATTCAAGGTGCGTGGCCTATTGTTGAGGCTGTTGCACTCACGATCGCTAGATGATGAGTTCAGTTCCCAGGCCAGGTGGCACGCTGTGTTCTTGAACAAAACATTCAATTTCATGATGTTCTGCAGGACACGACAGTCACAAAATCGTTGGCGCCTCAGCAGAGATGCATTACAGTAGGTTTTCTGAATTTAGACCCTGCCTTCCTGGAGAAGGCAACGGGGTGCCACTCCAGCATTCGTCATAAGTCTACTCTTGGTACACAAAGTTCCACTCTTACCTTGTATAGAGAGTGATGGAATAGGTCCACATACTAAGGACCTGTCCAAGAGCAGACCACCGCTAAACTACAAATATCACATATTACATACATGTGTGTGTGTGTGTGTGTGTGTGTGTGTTGTGAGTGTGTATGTGTGTGTCTGTGTGTTGTGAGTGTGTATGTGTGTGTGTGTGTGTGTGTGTGCGTCTTTATCCGACCTTGCTCGTTAGCGTGTGTATGTGTGTGTGGTGTATGTGTGTATGCTTGTGCGCGCGCGTGGACATGTGCATGCATCGCTTGCACAAGTGTGAAAGAAATCCTATATGCTATAGCAAACAGCTGAATGTCAAATGTTATTATAACCTTTAATTAAAGCGTTGGGTCCTGTAATTTAACGTAATGTTACATTTCCCTTAACAAACCCGATAATTATTATTGCTGTAAATAGACATAGACACATTTCTAATTAGTATAAAGTACTCGAACTGCATATCAGAAAAATATAATATCTATTATGGTCATGAATGTTTTCGATTTTATAAATTCACTCTATCACATTATGTTAAGCTATTCCTCACACCACATACACTCACCGTAACTAAGCATAAAAATAACGAATAAAATAGGTTTAGTGTAGGGTATTGATTTTTCTATTATTAGACACATACCTACAAGTCGGTACATAATGTTCTGTTGGAATTGGTCGAAGTATAGAGCGAGGTTCTGTTTGCAATGGGATACAGCTTCCTCTGTCAGCTTCGCCGTGTTAACCCAACTGTTTAGCTTGTTCTTATCGAAGTAGTTCAGTGAAGAACAGCCTGCGAACTCGTGATTTTCATATAACCAAATGCCAAGCACTGAAAAGCAGAAGCAAAGAATAATTGATACAAATAGAAATATGTTCATATATACACACACACACGCACACGCACACACACAGAGACATATATATATATATATATATATATATATTCGAAAATACCCATACAACAACTGAGGACACCGCAAAGAAAAGACAAACAGGAAAAGATCATTCCATTTATAGTGACACAAAATCCATGCCACCAGAACATCTTTAATATCGCCAAAGCGAACTTACCGATCCTTGCACAAAGTAAGGAATTGAGAAATATCATTACAGATCAAAATATAACTCTCAGTAAGAGACAACCTAAAAACTTGAAAAAACTATTAACAAAGGCAAGGTTTGACCTCAGCAACAAAAATCAAACATTCACTGTATCCAAATGCAATGATAGCCGATGCGGCACATGCCGATCAATCCATACCGGCCCATATATGAACACAAAAACAGGGAAAATATTCACCAATGCGAACATGAACTGCAAAAGTAGAAATCTAATCTACTGCATCAAATGCCCTAATTGTGAAGAATTGTACGTTGGCCAGACAGGTAATGCACTATCGGAACGGTCACGGGTACATCGACAACAGATTAAAAACCCAGAAGTCCGCCAAATACCACTGAGTAACCATCTAGCAACATGTGGTCATCAAACTTTTATTATATTTCCATTCCATAAACTTTACAACCGGAATGAAATTGAAAGAAAATGCAAAGAAAAGGACTTTATTAAGAAATTCAAACCCACTCTTAACAAACAATGATTAAATCCATCTTACTTGGGGTTTAAAAATCTTATCCCTGTAACCAAAACACAAAAAATCTCTCAGATATCATCATTTCTATAAATAGATTTGGCATCATTTCTAAGAACAGCCAAACACCTACTGCGGTTTAAAAATCTTATCCCTACAACCCACACAAAACAATAAATTAAAATATCATCATGTCTAAAAATAGATTTAACATCAATTCTAAAAATAGCCAGACACCTACTGCTGCCATCCAAAGGAATTGGTATAAAAGACAGAAAACCAGCCAACTTATTACAGTCTGTTAAAGACTGTCATACCGGCCATGACGAAGGGAAATAGCCCTGAAACTCGAGTCGCCTTTATATATATATATATTTATATTTATATATATATTTATATATTTGATCCCTTATATTGAACACTCAATATTTCATCTACATTCAATAATTTATTTCATGGTGCCATCCATTTTTATTTTATTTTATATTATATATTGTATATTATATTATATATTGTATATTCCATATTCTATACCCCACATTAGTTCTGCAGGAATATAAATAAAACATAAAAAACAGACAGTGTTGGAACTCTTTTAAGCAAAATAATATATATATATATATATATATATATATACACGTGCGCGCATACATAGGCAGTATAGGCAGTATATAAGTTATGTGACATAAAGTCTCTTTTTGTGCATGTGTGTGTAAAGCTGGCTGAATCATTAATACCTATATGTACGTCGAACAAAATGCTTAGTAGCATTTTTTCAGCTCTTTACGTTCTGTGTTCAAACGCTGCCGAGGTCGACTGAGCCTTTTATCGTTTCAGGTTGTTAAAAGAAAATACCAGTGAAATATTGGGTCTATGTAATATACTTTTTCCGTCTTCCTAAAATTGCTGGCCAAAAATGAATCGATGTATGCATATCTGTGCGCGCGCGCCTGTTTGCGTAGGCTGAGGCAGAGTTCTCCAGGAAGCAGGGAAAGGGACAGTATGTAAATCCGTTGGGTCAGAGAATGAGAGGTAAAGTAGATTTATTTCGAAAATTAACGGGGAAAAATCATTGAAAACTGAATTACCAACTATGTTGGTTATATTCAAATTAAAAGCATAAATAGCGTGAAGAGCGAACTCTACTCATGCGCCTTTGAAAACACAACCTTAAATAAGTTGAGTACAGAATTGATTTGATAAGTATTTTACCTAAAATATACAGATTTTTCGGAAAGCGATATCATTATCCCTTCAACTTACATCAGAATTCTCTCTAATGCCTCCTTTGATAAGCGTTAAAATTTGCAAACTTAAGTAGTTGTTTTTTTTTTCTACTCTAGACACAAGGCCCAAAATTTTAGGGGAGGGGGCAGTCGATTAGATCGACTCCTGTACGCAACTGGTACTTAATTTATCGACTCTGAAAGGATGAAAGGCAAAGTCGACCTCGGCGGAATTTGAACTCAGACGAAATACCGCTAAGCATTTCACCCGGCGTGCTAACGATTCTGCCAGCTCGCCGCCTTAGCTAGTTGTTTTTTTTTTGTTTTTTTTACACCAGATTAGTCTTCGATAAGTAGAAGTATATTTTATCATTTATCTCTTTTATTTGTTTTCAGTCATTAAACTATGGTCAAGCTGGTGCACTACTTTTAAGCTTTAGTTGAGAAAATCGTCACTATTATTTATTTTAGAATGCTATTTATTCTATCAGTCTTTCGCCGAGCCGCCAAATCACGGGGACCTAAACGAACCAATATAAGTTGTCAAACAGTGCAGGAAGGGACATACACAAACGTGATGGCACACAACCATATAATGTATGTATGTATGTATGCATGCAACAATAATAGAATCCTACACAGTTGCCAAGCAGTGAGACCAAATCCAAAACCATGTGGTTGCCAAACTACTTCTTGACCACTCCCAATGTACACTGGCACAATGTACCGAGTATTATATTATATTACTCGACGTTTCAAAGCGGCGAGCTGGCAGAATCCTTAGCACGCTGGATGAAATGTTTAGCGGCTTTTCGCCCGTCGCTACGTTCTGAGTTAAAATTCCACTGAGGTCGACATTGCCTTTTATCCTTTTGGGATCGATAAATTGAGTACCAGTGAAAAACTGGGGTCGATATAACCGACTAAACCGCACCACCCACCACATTTTAGGCCTTTTTCCTATAATAGGAAGAATATTACTAGATATTTCATTCTTTTCTGTAGCCATATGTAGAAGTTTATTATGTCGTGAAGTTACTGAAATACATTTTAGCCTCACCATCCGAACTGACTCGATTGTGGAATGTGTCATTGTTATAAATCAGTAGAGTGCGATTTGAGAGCGATTCGACAGCTATTCGTAGTGACTACTTAGAGCCATCTTCTTATGTTTCCAATTGTTCCGTCTGATTTCTCTTTTTATTGGGTGTCGTGCAGTATGATGTTAGAAGCAGCACAAAGTTGGTTGCATGACCGTATCAGCATCATTTCCACGGTAGTTTATATAGCGACTAATGACAATATGGTTAAATGTCAAACATCTTCCTCAATTTGATATCCAATGTCTTCCTCAAGTTGATCGATATATCAAACTCCACCCTTTCTGACAATATGAAAATGGATTTCTTGAAAGCAATCTCTGAAGCTGTACTTCTCTATGGCTCTTAGCATGGACTCTGAAAGAGAGGCCTAATTGTTTGATAGTACATACACAAAGATGCTGGAAACAATAAGTACCTGTTATACGGAGTTATTGCCTCTTTCGAGTTTTGAACCTGATGGTATAAATAGCTAATGATTTAAAAGTTATCTATGAAAAACAAATTAATTATAGACATTGAATGAAAGAAACTAATATCTTATGGTGTAAATAATTTAAACAGCTAATGGAAGACCAATAACATTTTCACATGCCCTTGTTTTATACAACGTTATACTAGAACTAAGCAGTTGTTATAAAATATGTTCAAAATTGGCACCAACAGTTAGATGCCGGACTAGTACAATCATTAGAATATTGGTATGTAATCTTATTCTGGGTTGATACATCACTCTGTTCAACTCCGTTTGTCATCCTTCCAAGGTAGAAAAATGCACATAACTCTTGTGCGGCGAATTACTGCAAACGTTTGCGGGTCGGATGAGGTAACGAGATATTTGTTGCTGCTATTTGTGTTGTGATCTCAAATCTCACAGCCGCCAACTAGGACAGTATAGTTCATACGCCGTTCAGTGTAGAACAACTACCTAGTTTATTGTCTTACATGGTTCATTGGTGCTTTTAGCGAAGTTCTCCCCGTTTCAAGTATTCAGCTAGAGGATAATTTCGTTAATACTGTATCGGAGGCTCGTGTAAAAGGAAATGAGTAGTGCCCTTCTGCCCTGACTAAACGAAAAGAAAAAAAGACTCAGTGAAAATATGAAACAAAGTGAGCAACGCTTCAATATTCCTTTAAATATACTTTAATTATTCAGCATACCTTTCTTTGGTCCTCCTATAACTGAAGATGGAGATGAAAATTTCATATTTGTCACCGATTTAAGTTCTACCATTAAATCAGTCCCGTTTTCTACGAGGCAAAAGAAAAAAAGAACGATGGTTATAGGATAGTATAATACGAAAACTGACACGTTCTTGATTCACAATAAAATCACTTCACTAACATTGACGTATTGTTGTTGGCACTCCGTCGCTTACGACGTCGAGGGTTGATCCGATCAACGGAACAGCCTGCTCGTGAAATTAATGTGCAAGTGGCTGAGCACTCCACAGACATGTGTACCCTTAACGTAGTTCTCGGGTATATTCAGCGTGATACAGTGTGACAAGGCTGACCCTTTGAATTACAGGCACAACAGAAACAGGAAGTAAAAGTGAGAGAAAGTTGTGGTGGAAGAGTAGAGAAGGGTTCGCCATCATCCCATGCCGGAGCCTCGTGGAGCTTTAGGTGTTTTCGCTCAATAAACACTCACAACGCCCGGTCTGAGAATCGAAACCGCGATCCTATGACCGCGAGTCCGCTGCCCTAACCACTGGGCCATTGCGCCTCCACAACATTGACGTATAAAGACCAGTGATACACACACAGACACACACACACGCACGCACACACACACAGACACAGACACACACACACACACACACACATACATACACACACACGCTCGCACACACACACTCACACATGCACGCACACGCGCACACACACTTACACATGCACGCACACACATATTCTTTCAATTTCAGAAACATACACACTCCTTCACTTTCACACACACGCACACAAATACACATAAGAATTACAGATATTTCACACGAATTTCACACACACACACACATACGAATTACATAAAGATATCCTTATTACAACAGCTGAACAACGAAGCTGCATACACACTCAATTCGAGAGTTTCAATCGCAGAAATTCATGTCACGCTGTTTTTTTTTTTTCAAATCTTTCTTAAGCAATCGACAACTTTTAAGAAAATCTTTCACCAACTTGTGCAACTATGTCATGTATTGTTTTGCAAAACTTTCATATATGCAAAGATTGTAGTCACTCGGGTTCGAGAAAGACGGTTATGGAATTTCTTGGTGGTGTGTCTATAGCAATTAAATGTTCGTGTAGCACAATTAGCTGTATCTCTCAAACAAAGCGACATGACCAGTACATCAACAGAGTGGGTCACACGTTGGGCAGAGTGATTGTGCAGTGATACATGCATATATATATATATATATATATATATATATATATATATATATATATATATATATACATGTATAAATATATGTATATATTTGTATATATATATGTATATATATATATATGTGTGTGTGCGTGTGTTTGTATGTGTGTGTGTGTGAGTGGAGCACATAATTAGGAGTGAATATTTATAAAGATATTATTGTTATTATTATCAAGGGCAATATAAATAATTGATCACAGCAATAATAATATAAGTGTTAGCAGGCCTAAATTAGCATTATATAGTCATATAATTAACACTTATATGATAAGGGCATATGAATGTGCCGGCCTGCTAGACATAAGAGTTAAAACCTTGATTAAACCATTCATAATAACGCTGAAAATAACAACAGAAAGCAACAAGATTCCTTCGTATACTTATATAACAGAACGCTATATATTTGTTGGTTTAAATACATTTATTATTGTTGTTGTTTTCATAATTATCATTTCTATCGCTTTCCTATTAGCGGCGGAAGCCTCTTACGTTTACAATCGTATTCTCTATATTTTACTTGATGTGAATATACATCAAGAAAACAACAGCATTACGGTATACTTCTGCAGAAAGTATCTTATATAGATGTAAAGCATTTAAAAGCATAGAATTGTACCAGTAGCAGAAGAATTGTACCAGAGGAGGTGGAATAGGTAGATCCGGAATTTTTGCGTTTTTCCGCCTCTACTGATATAGAAAAAATTATTAACAAATCGCTGGTTTTACAATTAACTGACGGGCTGAGCAAAAAATCCTTATTAGCGACAGAAGCTGCATTAATTCAGGGCAGGTTTCTAAATATCTTATTTAAAGTTGATGTATGATAGTGAACTACGACCACTGATAATCCGCAAAGACTTGGATATTCGGGTTTAGAAATTCAGCAGTCACTGTTGGATGCTTTTCGCCAGCTATTGAGTCTATTGTATGCTTTTATGCAATATACGTTTATACGAGATGCTTTCTCAAGAGAAATACCGCAGTGATGTGACTTTCTACGGTATATCTACTGTAAATAAGATGCGCAGAATGCTATTTGGAAATAATCCTGTTTCCGACGCTAATATCGAAGATTTACCCCGCCCACCAGCTTTTCATTAGCCTTTTAAAACCCCACTTATTTCAGAATCTATATATATGGTTTTATTTGAACTAAATTTCATCGAAGGAAAATGCCCTAATTTGACAAATAACATTTTTTAAATTATGAATGTGATTGAGATATCCATAAATGTTCGCTTATTAATTGATGTTGTATACTTTCTCCATTAATATGAATGATGCGAGGATAAAAATGAAACTCAGTAGGAATGTTATTAATTCATCCTATAACAATTTTAATATCATTACTGACCTGATGCAATAAGAGGGGAAAATATATCAAACTGTCCTCCATATTCCGAACTGACAATATTACATGATAATGTCTCAAAAAATATGTTGATGTCAGATCTTGTGCGACGGCTTTTCAAATTAACGCAGCAATCGTTCACGAGTAAAATACTTCCTGGTTCTTCTTCGTGGCAAAATAAACCAATACTCCTGTAAAATGAAAAGCTTATTTTACTTTCTCTGTGTTAGGAGGTTTAAACAATATATATCGTTATATAACATGATACCGTTTTATTTTACTAACACCCAATTCACTTTACACTGCACTGAACTATAATGCGGTTCAAGCACTTCATATTTATTCCTCCTCTCACACACACACACACACACACACACACACACACACACACACACACACACACACACACGGGCACATATATGCATACATAAATGTGTTCTTGTGTGTGCCTTTGTGTGTGTGTGCATGTATGTGTGTGTATGTGTGTATGTGTGTGTGTGTGTGTGTATGTATTAGCAGTTTCATTTGCTGTCCTTATACAACCATTATTTTCACAATAACATGGCTCGTCAGGTTTTGTGGAGTAAAGTCTATTATTCCATCATTGTATATTGATTCTTAAAACAAAAAGATTGGAGTAAACAATTGTGTTTTGTTCTCGTGTTTTTTCTCCTTATTTGATTTACTCTTTCATTGATTTTTATGTTTGAGAGGGTTCAGTGTTTTCCTGTTCGTTTACTGATGGAAATACATGTGTGAAAGTATATTTGATTGTGTCTATTTTACAAAATTTAATGACGTATGTCTGCATGTGGGAGCATGAAGAGATCAATTATGTGTTGTGTTGTTTTTCATTGATTTGTTTTGGTATGCCAAGGCTTATAACATTTCTAGAGTGCAAACACCGCGGAAGTTCATTGATACACACACACGCGCGCGAGTGTGTGTGTGTGTGTGTGTGTGTGTGTGTGTGTGTGTGTGTGTGAATACTTTATTTAAAATTACTTATGTGATCTTGATTTAAAATTTTGGCACAAGGTCAGCAGAGTCAGGGGATATGCATGTCGATTACATCGACCACAATGTTCAACTAATGCTTACTTTACCGACTCGGAAAAGATTGAATGCAAACTCGACTTTGGCAGAATTTGAACTCATAACGTAAGTATGGACGAAATGCAACTAATCATTTTGTCCGGCGTGCTAACGATTCTGCCCGCTCACCACGGTTAGTTAATATGTAATATTATTGTTTTTTATATTATTTCTTAGACACCAGGTGTGTGTTGCCAGTGTTTAGCGAACTCCTCCAACGACTGTTTGAAATTTAATAAATATAGAAAAGCCCTGAAAGACCAATTTTTAAAGAAATGAATAAAAATATATACTTAATCGCAGCACGCACTCGCATGTGATGATGTATTCTTAATTTCCTTAAAATCATACCAACAGCAGTAGCATTAAATCCAAATAAGAGATATTCTTCCTTTTTTATTCAAATATATGTCCTGCCTTAATTAACGATAATGTCAGAGTGACCTCCCTTGCTTGTATACTTTTTAAACTGTTGCCAAGCAAATGAATATGCAATAAATGAAACATCTGGCAATTTACCCCATAAACTAGCTAGGCTTCAAAAACTAATAAATGGAAAGTTCTTCTCAGTAAATAAATTCACACGGTTGCTTTTATTATGAAAACACAAATACAAAACACAAATACTCTGCCACCCACAGTCTTCCATATTTTCACAAACACGCATGCAATTTGTATAAAACATTTTAACGAAATCACAATCATAGAGATGGTACCAAACACAAAACAACCCGTGAAAACATCCGTATCAAATATATACTACCAAATATAAAGTTTTGTCGCCGCTGTTTTCTGAGAGTCGTTTTTTATATGGAATAAGAGTCATCACACCACATTAGGTGAAAAGCTGTTATGATGGAATTAATTATTCACGTATAGAAACGGAATATCTAGCTATCATCATTAATGCATATACACACAAGCATACTCACACACACACACATACACAGACGCAGACGTACATGCACACATACACACACATACATATACAAACATACACACAAACATAGTTGTGATAATGAAGTCAAACCAGATAGTGATATTTAGAAATCATTTAGTATGTACGTTTTAAGTTTGCGTAATATACACTAAGAAATCCATCGATTACGTAAACCGTTATCATTTCAAAATATTAAGAAATTTATGGAAACATTTCAATACGTATGTGGCTAGAGTGGTAAGGCGGCTACTATGTTAGAAGTTAACGCATGTAAAAAAAAAAAAAATTCAGAAGGAAAGAAGAGGAGAAAGAGAAAGAAAAGTGGATAAGGTAGAGAGGTATATGTGAAGTGATATAGTGGGAAGGTGTAGAAATGATGAGAAAATATTATTGCATCTTTGTTCGTCGAAATTACCTACTCCTTGTTACCATAATTGTATGCTTTCCACCACGTTCTAGCAATGAGAGCGTTAGTCTTTAGGAGCAATAATTCAAGGTACGTCTTCATGTTCTAACTAGATTTAAACACTGCCATCGAGTATTGAACACGGAACTTCGTCCACTGAAAATTATCCGATAACAAATTAACTGTTTCATCGGAAAAAATCTCACCTCGTTTCCTCGGCAGAATATAATTACAGTATTTTTCGTGTTCGGCAGGGGGAAACTTTTTAAAAAGTAATCGTATCTTCTCGTCATTCCAATTTTTACATTCTTCTTTGAGGTTTCCTTCATATCTTCTAAAGTATGCAGAGAAAGTAGTACCTTATTCCGAGTTATGAATTAAATTCTGCAATTGAGTTTGCTACACGGTCTGACGAGAACGAGCCCGAAGCATTTTCAGACTTCTTCCTTATTATTTCCAGCAATTTTAGCATTGTCGTTGTTGCTCTTGTAGTTGTTGTTGTAACTGCTGTTGTTCCTGTTTTCCTAGCCAATTAGATCGCAACTGGCACTTAATTTATCGACCCCGAAAGGATGAAAGGCCAAATCAACTTCGGCGAAATTTGAACTCAGAACGGAGCGATGGGCAAAATACTGCTAAGAATTTCGTCCAGCGTGCTAACGCAAGCCAGTAAGTCTTCCATGTTAATGATCTTTTTTCTTTGATTTCGTATCAAAAAAAGTTTTAAAATCCGAGGCAAGCTTCGAAAATCTCGTCGCCACTTTCATATTCTAGACAAACGCTGGATGTATAATTTAACGAAGCGGAGGTAAAATTAATGTGTTCATATGATGTACTTTGCGAGACTCCAAGACGCCGTCTTAACATCACCTACTGACGTCTCGTCTCAACCAATACGCTACACTTCATAAGAGTTGGCTAGTTCATTCTTCCAGACACCCAGAGGTGTCAATGACTCTCGCTGCAACAAACAGATAGATAGATAGATAGATAGATAGATAGATAGATAAATTGGGAGGTAGGTAGGTAGGTAGGTAGGTAGGTAGAACATTTATTTACACGATATCTAAGTAAATAATGTTTGCTATAAACATAGATTTAAAATATTTATACATCACTTACTTCACGTATCTTCCTGACAATATTTGTTCAGTTTGAAGACGCAGGCTGTCAACTGTAGAACCCTCATAGTCGTAAATTAATGCAAGAACGTCGGGATGCGTGGCACTGAATAGAAGCTGTTACAGAAAATAATGTCATAGAGCAATGCCTAAGATAATAACTACAATGTCACATAAGGAATCGTGATCTTATACATTTATATATGTCATAATGCTTATGATATTACAATTATCATAACCATCATAATAATATTATGATCTGTTATGCTTTAAACCCTGAAGTACACTTTAGAGAACGTGATTTTGTTTCACTACGCCCTTTGAGTATCCAAAAGGAGGCAGATATTGCTTTTCTGCTCGCGGCTGAAAATAGCATTGCTTCTGTCAATTACTGAGTCACAGACACTCAACCATATGGCTGCTCGCTTTTGCGTATTATAGGGAAATAAAAACAAAATCGCGCCATTTATAGATTACTTGCGTGTTCAAAGGGTTATTATAGATATGGGTTTCAAATTTTGGTACAGAGCCAACAATTCCGATGAAGTGACTAAGTCAATTACATCGACCCTAGTGCTCCATGGCTACATATTTTATTGAAAGGCGAAAGGCAAAGTTGACTTCGGTGGAATTTGAGCTCAGAACGTAATGACGGACGCGATGCGCTAAGCATTTTGCCCGGAGTGTTAACGATGCTGCCATTTCACCGCCTTGGTTAATATTGGTTTCAAATTTTGGCAACGGCCAGCAAGTTTGGTGTTGTGATAATTCAATTACATTGACCCCAGTACTGAACTGGTACATATTTTATCGGCCCCGAAATATGAAACGCAAAGTCGACGTCGGTAGAATTTAAAATCAGACATAATGACGGACTAAGCATTTTGCACAGCATGCACATACTTTTGTCAGCTCGAAGACTTACAATAGTTTCAAATTTTGCTGCAAGGGTAACAACTTGCAGGGAGGGGATAAGTCGATTACTCGACCCCAGTTTTCACCTGATACTTACTTTTATCGACCCCGAACAATTCCAATCGGTTAAGAATTTGGTGTTTATATGAATTGTCGGATAAGAGTTCACAATTTAATAATTTAAGGGTAAATAAATTTGGTAAAAATTATTAGATAATATAAATATACAAATTAAGGTAAAGGATATCCTTTACGGCCAACGTATATGATACATAGATTTTACATATAACCTTTACATGTAATTTTATTCACTTATAGCAAACATTTATTTGTATATTTATTTGTTGTATGCTCTAAATTATACTTTAGAATTTGTATTGATTACCTAGATGTGTTACTTCTATAATTTCCCTTATGTGTGTGTGCGTGCGTGCGTATTTATATATGTATATATATATATGTGAATATATGCTTGAATTTGTATATGTATTTATGCACGTAGGTGTGCATGCATGTATCTGCATCACGCCGGTGTCTGGTGAGTCTATCTGCGCTAAGTTATTTAACCAGACACTCTACTGCTTTTCAAGAAGAACGTATTGTTAATTTTATTAAAGTAACTCTTACCTCGTAACCTGCTATTCTAGAGGATATCAGTACAATACGTGAATATTCAACGTTTACGACTCCGTTCGACTTTCTGTTTGAGAAATAACATGATGTCATATAATCAGTGAAATAAACTTGGTTAAAAAAAACTTGTTTAAACACGACAAATAAATCATTGTTTTAACGATTGTTAAATTATTAATGCATTAATACTGCTTTGTCCTTATACAGCACACCAGGATATATCGTTTGATTTTAAGCTAAACTAAATGTAATAGATGCAAGCAACTTGACATTATGTAGACGATTTTCATGTTCAAAATAAAAGAAAGATTATTTGCACTACTTTATGTCTTGCTTTAGATTTCATGAACGACATTGAACTCACTTTTACTTTTCCCGTCGACTTTTAAACAAATCACGCAGAATTTAATTAATTCGGATAGATGGATTTCATAATACAACTCATTTTTTCCGGTTTTATTTTATTTCTATATCGTCATGTACTGCAGAATGTATCTGAAGATTTTAGAAATACCGTCATAGGGAATATAGTCGAAGACTAAATAATAAGATAGAAGTTGATATTGCGAGCATTGTGCTTGCGGTCATAGTGATACTCATTAATTTAAAAGTAAGCTCTCTGTAAAGAAACATGCAGTTCCTATTTACCTCTGCCTTCACCTTATTTATGTTACAAAAGCCTTTGAGGAACTCGTGAATATTACCTGTTTACTCAGTGTGAAATGGAAGCGTTACCGCTACAAAGAATGCAAACTATTGCAAGCAAAACCATCTTAGTTGGTTTGTTGTTCTTGAAGCTGTTATTGGCTCTGAGTCCCAGATTAGCTCCAAAAAAAGCCCTCAGAAAAAGCATTCTAAATGTGGCTATCTCAATGTTTTTTGTATCTACAACACTACATTAACTGAAGTGATATACTGGTTTCAAATTTTGGCACAAGGCCAGCAGTTTCGGGAAAGGGACTAAATTGATTACATCGACCTTAGTTCTCAACCGGTACTTATTTTATTGATCCCGAAAGGATAAAAGGCAAAGACGACCACTGCTGAATTTGAACACAGAACGTAAGAAGGACAAATTGCAGTTAAGCAGTTTACACTGGGTGCTAACGATTCTGCTAGCTCGCCGCCTTGATGTGTTCTTCTATTAAGAAGGTAATATGTGATTATCGAAGGAAAATTTAGCTGTTATTTTTTGTGGGTCGAATGACGATGAAAACGTTTTCACACTGGCTGATAGATGTAAATAAATTCATGGATTGAAGTCTCTTTATACTGATCTCAGATTCTTTTCGGCATAAAATATAAGCAACGACTAATGGATTTTGACTTTCTAACACACAAAATTATCAATTTCTTATCTCAATCTGATTACAATTTCACTAAGATCAACGCTAACAGTAAAAACAGCATCAATAATAATTATCAAACACACACAAAAAAAAAGGGGTAAAAGCATTTACCTTTGTATTGGATTATGAAAGGACAAATCCCAGTTGAATTCCCAGGGCTGTTCGATAAGGTACCGCAGCCGAGTTTCATTGAAGTTTTCTATAGCTTGTGTTTCTGACAGTAGCAATCGGGAACGGTAATCCACTTTTTCTAGCGGTTGCTGAATAGTATTCTACAGATAAATGAAAACTGTATTTAAAACACACGATAAATTAGTAATTAAGCGTAACAGCTTTATTCAGAATATATTTTCAGTCAAAAGAAGAACAGAAATTCCGCTACTATCATGTAAGGAGTAACGATCTAATATCGATTATCAATTGTAACTATTTCAGTTTTGTTATGCGAATCATGCTATTTAGAAAGACATACGTGTCACAACAAAATATATCATTATTAGTAAAGAGTCAGGTATAGCATTGACTCACACAATCGAAAGTCCTCTACACGTAAAATAAGCCTTTGTCTAAGAAGTTTTTTTTTGTACTCCTTTTTCATTTTCCTCTTATTATTATTTTGCATGTTTCTGTCTAGGGTCCGTGACCATGTTCAAGCAACATTTTGCAGAGTCAGTTTAATATAATGACTTCAGAACTCTTTCCAAGCCCTCTATTTATTCTTTTGTATCTTTTACCGAACCACTAAATTGCAGGGACGTAAATAAACCAACACCGATCGTCAAGTGGCTAGGATACGACCACAAATGCACAAACACAAGCACTCACATATATGAATGTATATATATATATGTGTGTGTGTGTGTGTGTGTGTGTGTGTGTGTGTATCTCTATCTATCTATCTATCTATCTATCTATCTATCTATCTATCTATCTATCTACCTATTTGTCTATCTACCTATCAACATTATCTATCTATCAATGGTGCAATCAATTAAAGATGCGATTTTTCTCCATTATTGTTGTTGTCTTATACTCCCAATTCCATGGAATTCTTCTATGTGATATTTGGATTTACTTGCATACATGAATTACTTTGGATGTTAATCCTGCTTGTATTTATTCGTATCTCTTTGATATATTTACCGAAAGTTTTCTAATATTCAGTGCTTTATAGTTATCTGTCTGGATTTATTAAACCCTTTTACTTCTTTTATATATATGTGTGTGTATGAGACTGTGTGTTTGTGTGTAATAATGTATGTATATATATATATATATATATATATATATATATATATATATATATATATATATATATATATATATATACGAAGAGTTTCACACCCAACTCCGCCGATCAAATTCACTTATATGGGATTGACCTAAAGGAAAAGAATAGAACTTGCCCAAAACGCCGGGAAATGGAACTGAACTCCAAACCATGTGATTTCGAAAGCAAATTCTTGTACAGACATCTACGCTCCTTATAATATATATGATAGGGTGAATTATTTATAAGAGATGATGAATTCAGCACATAAAATATTCTATGCATGAAATTGATTCCATGATTATCGAGGAATTACTTTTATATACAGTCTAATATTGGAAACTTTCCACCAGAAGATTTACATAAGAAATCAAAAGAAGATGTAATTGGTAATGTAGGGTCTGATGGTAACCTCAACGAAGGTCAACATTGCACCTATTTGGTCCCCGACCATGTTCTTTCGTTATATTTCTGTTTTAACGTCAGGAACGTTAGACATTAGCCTTAAGTGTGGCCTTTAGCGCAGTGGTTTTCAAACTAACAAATACTACTTTTTTCAAAAACGTGATTAAAATATTTCGACAGTCCTCTAACTTCTATATTAATGTTTCTGTTTTATCATTCCTCGATAATCATGGAATATGTGTATGAGAAACAGATTTCACATCCAAATTGTCCTTTCTTAAATAAAGATGTTTGACAAAATCATTTAATTGGAAACCGTTTTTATCATTAAATATGATGATTTGTCCTCATCTTTTCAATATTCTCAGAAAACACCGAATTGGTGTACTGTGCATAATGTATCAGACGATATCGTCTAAAACGTTGTAACAAAACTGCAGTTGTTAACAATTAATTAATGCAATTATTATTATAATATTAGTTATGCCTTGATGGTACAAACCATAGACCTTAAGCATGAACAACTTACTAACGAGCTGAGTTGGTCTACCGTATGACTTATATTGAGAGAACGTTTAACAAAACTGTTTTCTTTCGTATGTATCTTCCACTTGTTGTAAACTGTGGTGTAAGGCTGAGTGGTCTTATAGTTGGCGGTACTCTGAATATTTTGTTCAGCTCCGTAGAGGAAAGCATAAAATGATTTTTCCAAGTCTTTTGGCTTGAAATCGGGACCTTTCCATGCTGGACGAATACTGTATAAAGAACCTGTAAATAAATATTGAATCAACTAACAAAGCAATAAACGTGTGAATAATATTATAAATCTCGAGTTGCTTTAAATATATCTGCAAAATGTGATTCTAGACTTTGACAGTCTTTATATTTAAGCGATATACATGACAGCAATGGACGTCAACAAAACGCTCATTAATGTTATAATGTTTTCTTTTTTGCGGTAAACCGGCACCTACGTTTTACAATACATTGCCTTGCAAGAGAGAAGTATGTCTTCTACTATAGAGATGTATTGGGAATTGAATTAGATTACGTGTGTCAGCTAGCGTAAGACATATAACCAATGATAACTACCGGTTCTTTGTTTTCGTAATTAGTTCATATTTGATTTATTTGGTTGGTAGGCAAGCTACTTACCACACAGCCACTCCTGCGCCTATGTTCAGAAATATTCCAAAAGTACTCATCCGTTGATTTTAAAATAGAAAAATTACATTCGCTACTTTAAGACAGTAATGTGTTGTTTAAATGGATTTTTTTTTTATCCCAGTATGCAGCAACATACAACAGCAATGTAACGATTACTTTGTTCACTTAGAGAGAACTCCGTTGGTTGCTGAGATGTTCATTGAAACCAATAAATTCAACATAGTCGTTCAAATGAATCGTTTCTTTGAGAATTTAAATGGGTGACATATTTACTCTAAGATATAGGAGCCAACATATACATCTCTCATTATAATTATGGTACAAAACTTAGTGAAAAATAATTGGCTACTATAGGGAACAGGGAGTTTGATCAGATAAAAAGGCGTTCACCTCTCTCAATGAAATAGGTCATTAGACATAAAGTTGTGATTAGACACGTTCCAAAATTTGTAAATTCGACAACAATAAAGCGAGAAAATTGAAATTAATTACCTTGAGTTCCTGAGGAGTCGTATTTGGTAAATGATGCTGATCTTTTCCGTCTCCTAGCATCTGTGCTATCATTAAGCTGATTATTCTGAATATATATGTATATATATATGAACGTATGTATATATGTACGTAAGTGTCTATCTATCTATTTATCTATGTATATTCTTTTATTCTTTTATTTGTTTCAGTAATTTGACTGCGGCCATGCTGGAGCACCGACTTTTGTCGAACAAATCAACCCTAGGACTTATTCTTTGCAAGCCAAGTACTTATTCTATCTATCTCTTTTGCCGAACCGCTAAGTTATGGGAAAATAAGCTTTTGAAAGGGGTGTGTAAAACAGCCAATTCACTGGTACGTCAATTGAATACCACATAAATAGGCGTATAATGCAAATTACAAACAATAAATTAAGTAGAGAGATTCAATTGACAATCCAATATTAATTTATATTATAATGTAACATAATATACTATGAATATAATATAATATAAGATAATATTAAAAATCATTAAAAAAAGGCCAAAAGAGCCAACAATTTGTTTCGACTAATATACATTATTTGATATATAAACAATTCATATTCATTAAGATAAGTCTCTTCAGAGCTTTTCTTTAAAGACAGACGAAATATTCCGTGTGAAAGCACGGCTTGATTGTAAAAAATATTAATCCAAATGCCTATGTTCATGAGCTTGAGCGTTAACTTTTCAACTACATAACAATTACGATAAAAAAAAACAACAACATCGTGACGAACAAAATAATTAATTGAATAGAATCTGCAACTATCGAAATATATTTCTATATATCTCAAATAATATTAATCCAAATTTGTTTAGGTCGAAGACAATCTTTGGTTACTATAATAACATACAACAAAAATATATAAGTATATGAATTATCAGGTTCTTACTTAATCTTCCGTCCCTCTCATTAATCACATTAATACACAAACATACACATACACGCATACACACACACACATACATATATATATATATATATATTATGTATACATATGTATGCGCGTGTGTATAAGTGTTTGTAAGCACATGCATAGGTACATATTTTGATTTATCATTTTGCAAGGAAAACGTTAACAGTAACTTGTAAGTTTCATCTTACTCACTTTCATATGGAGTGAAGAAGATATGAAAGTCGAAACTTTGAGGTCACTCTCATCCTCTTCTTTGTAATAGTTCTATACAATACTCTACTGAAAAGTATTGCGTCATCCTTCAGTTTAATGTTTACTTCTTTGTATATAACAACATAAAAACAAGGATTGATGTATATGTTTCTCTATATGTGATATAATTTTTTATTCTTTTGTGCGTGAATACACTTTATATACAGTAAGATAATTTTGAGTAGTAGCTTACACTAGCCTTGAAAATTAATTACTCATATTAAAATATGTATAGTGTCAGTAATTTGGAAAAGGGGAAGTATTTAGGAAAATAACACTCCGACGTGTTATTATCACGCTTATCATTATCGTTCAAGCTCATTTATTTTCCAAAGACCCATCCGAAGGTGTAGATCTGATGTAATCAAAATGTGAATGCTTGGCAAGTAACATAGAAGCACACCTAGAAAGGGCATTAGATTTATTAAAATGTATTCATTTTCATCATTGTGCGCGCTTCAGCTTGTCTGTAATGCTTCACGGAAAGGTTATATACGTTTCAATATTCTTTCCTTTTGTATTCTATTCAGTCATTGGTTTGAGACCATGCTTGAACATCATATTCAACACTATAATTCAATTATATCAATCATAAATCTTTATCTAACGCTTAAATTATTTCTACTACGATCTCATTACACTGACGTAATATTTAGATTTAGAATGACGAAGGAAAAATACAAGAAACATCCATGAAAATATCTTCCACCCGCGTAAGGAACCGAGACGAAATAGAGAACAAAGTATAAAATTAGCTTCTTGCCTTTTCTGGAAGTATGTATTCTATAGTGCAGACACAGGTAATGTAGTGACGTTTCCAGTTTCCATATTCATCAGGATTTGTATTATATGGAAGGTACCATCCTCTTTTGATGCATTTAGGCATCCAGATGCTCTCCTGGATAACACAAAAGAAGACAAGTAAAAACGAAGTAGAATATATATATCAAGCTAAAAACATTTATAATACAGGAACATCATTAAGATTTAAAAAAACGGTAAGTTATAAATTTATAGTACAATACTAATGCGCAGGCTCGGATGTGTGGTGACTAGTTTGCTTTTCAATCGGAAGTGCCTTCTACTATAGCCTTGGCCTGACCAAAGCCTTTGAGTGGATTTGATAGACGGTAACTGAAAGCAGCCCACCGTGTAAAAATGTGTTTGTGTGTGTATTCATTGACGTGTTTCAGTAATTTGACCGCGACTATGCTGGAGCACCTCCATAATGGGATTTAGTCGAAGAAAATCGAAACCAGGACTTAAGCCTGGTATCTATTCCATCGGTCTCTTTTACCTAACCGCTACGATTCGGAAACATAATCACACCAGCATCGGCGGGCGAGAAAAATTCAAACACACACATGAAAACAGCACACACACACACATATATGTATATGTGTATATATGTATATGTGTATATATGTATATGTATATGTATATATATATATATATATATATATATATATATATATATATATATATATATTGTTGTACTTGGGGATGGTCATATTGCCAGTTTAGCCAATAAAAACACACGCACTGTATATTTGGTGTTAATTTTTTTTTTTTCAGCTTTATATTACATTAATCTTAATCTTAATCTTATTTCGGCCAGAGTTCTTTCGTCACACTTCTGTGACCTCATCAGTGGTCCTTTGTTTCCTTCTTTCTTATGTGTGTCTCACCTTGCTAACTATCAGCCATTTTGTATACAAAATGGCTGATAGTTAGCAAGGTGAGACACACATAAGAAAGAAGGAAACAAAGGACCACTGATGAGGTCACAGAAGTGTGACGAAAGAACTCTGGCCGAAATAAGATTAAGATTAAGATTAATGTAATATAAAGCTGAAAAAAAAAAAAAAATTAACACCAAATATACAGTGCGTGTGTTTTTATTGGCTAAACTGGCAATATGACCATCCCCAAGTACAACAACATCTGTTTCAACACACGATTTCACATAAAAAATCTTGCAAAACAAATATGTATATATATATATATACGTGTAAATGTTTGCGTTTCTGTTGGTCCTCTACCATCTATATATATATATATATATATATATATATGAATATGTGAATATATGTCTCTATATATATGTGTTTTTGTGTATATATGTATATCTAAGTTTTGTCATCTTAATAAATTTAATAATGTAGAAATTGGAAAATTAATTTTTTAGTGGATTAATTCAGAATATATTGAATCTTTCTAGTGCAAATTCTTGTAGTTACTGTAAAATACATCATTAGTAATTTAATATTAATTACATATTACAAATAAGATGTCTTCATCATACGGAATAATTATATATATACAAAAATACATTCATTTAATTTATTAATTAATTGATGATCATGATGATGATGATGATGATGATGATGATGATGATGATGATAATAATAATAATAATAATAATAATAATAATAATAATAATAATAATAATAATAATAATGATAAGGAATGCCCTGTTGATGTACCAGGCAGTGGCTCTCATGGCTTCTGATCTTAACTGAGTAGAAGTGTTATCATGTACATATTTTTGTCTTGTTATACTGATGGGCTACACCAAATATTCTGCTCAGTACCACAGATTTGCCTGTCAGTTGCTTGATCTTAACCGGTTGAGTAAGTCCTTTAGTGGCTGACAAGATGTACATCTCTGATCACGAGCAGAAGTAGCGGGGAGCATCATAGCCATGTGTTGAGTGGAATTCTTTGGGTTTTGGATAATTCACCTGTGGAAACATGGGTGTTTTGTTCGTCATCTTTAAACAACCTTTATTCAGGGAACTTTTGAGCAGGATGGGCTACTCAGCCTGAGGAGATGGTCGAACTTACTACTTATTTTAGTATGTATGCTATCACATCTGTAAGGAATAAAGGTTCAGACGTCCTCGGCACAATTTCAACTCACAATGCAAAACAGGAAGATGGCTGAATACCGCAAGTATTTTCTCCAACACTCTACAAGTCTTGCTCATCCAGCCACCTAACACTTCTAAATGTTGCTTTCAAATGTTTGCGCATTACCAGCAATGACTTGGGAGAGAGTATGTTGATTACAGCTACCCAATTGTTCAACTGGCACTTATTGTACTTAGCCTGAATGAACGACAATCTAAGTTGACTTCAACAGAATTTGAAATCAGAATGTAAAGACGGACTAAATGGCGCTAAGCATTTTGCTCAGCATGCTAACGATTTTGCCACCTCGCCGCCTTAACACATCTAAATATAAAATTAGCTTCTACACAGACATTAAATAACGCATTTCTGAAGAGAAACATTGTTGCTAGATAGGAAACTTGTACATGACTAGTACATATTCAGTCAATACGAGGTCGATGTACATAAATGATTAGGTATAGTGGATGAAATGCGAGGTCAATATTGAAAGGATTTTGAACTTAAAATGCTGATATTTGAAACAGAAATACTATCAAGCGTTTTCTCCTGTGCACTATTGCATCTGGCTCGTTGCTGGCTTCACAGATTACAATGATAATCTGATTAAATACATTAAGTTCCTATCAATAGAGACGAGCTGTATTGATTTATAAGTGATAATCCTTACAAAGCAAATATTGGAGAACAGAGCCATGTAATCTGAATGCTTGTAATAACTACAAGTGCCCAGGCGAGACTCTAAGTGGTCATGTAATTTACTAGTAAAAGCAATAAAATCTCTCTTAACACTCTACTTCTTCAAAAAGGAAAAGACAACTATGGTTAGTGTATTCTGAGGTAGAATGTGTCAGATCAAAAAATATGGGAGCATCACAACTGGAATGTCTTTGATATTAAGGGTTGCTCCATTAGGACTAATACGTAACTAAATATGTAACGATCAGATGGTTGCTACGTGAGGCGTTTTCTAGTTACGATAGCTATTATTTGAGATTATGCTAAATACTATCTCCTGAAAGTAACATGCATACCTAAAAAGCAAGTGTAACGTCATAATATTTGTTATGCTGTCTTACATACGACAAGATCTTTTCAAGATACGCTTGAATAAACTTTTCCTGAAAGTAATCCCTTCGTGCCCCCATCTTTTTCTCTATGTCTATTCCCATATCGAAATTTTAAAATTGTTCGGTGTGATTCAATTCAATGCGCGTGTTATTTCTAGTTAACAAAGAACACTTCAAAACAACCTCGTTTGCACAATACAATACATTCAATAGGGAATGTTTAGTTTCATTGGAATTCTAAGAAATATCTATGTTGCTGTGTATTCTAAATGAAGGAACCTAATTTCTTTCGTTGTTTAGACATTGGTAAAGTCTGATCGAGCAAACCTATGATTAAAAGCATTTCATTAGTGACCATCACGATTTATATTCAGTAATAGTACATCTACATATATAATACTCAGTGTCTTCTACCAATCATCTTTCTGATTGCTCAAATGAGTAGGAGTTACTCTGTGCGTTTGTGGGGAGCAAAATATTTAGACACTGTGAGATTCTGTTACGTGTTAGACATTTAAGTTGAATATGTAAAATATTACTATTGCATATAATTTAAATGCGAATATGTAAAATGTTACTTCACACAATACGAATGTCGATATTTGAAATGTTTCTAAATATACATGCGAATATGTGGTAACTTACTACATCACAATATTAATGTCAATATCTCAAACGCTAGTACAGTATAAAATATGTATGTAAATAGGTGAAACATTATTACATCCCAATATAAATGTATACATGTCAAAGGTAACTATATCACATAGCAGGAAAGAAAATATACGAAATGTTAGTACAGCACATAATACAAATGTGAATATGTGAAACGTTACTGCAGAACGTAACACAAATATAGATATGTGAAACTATACTATTACATACAATATTAATATCAACATGTGAAACGAAACTACTACACATTATACTGTGAACGCAAATTTGTGAAACGATTTTCAATTGTTTGTGGTCTACAATTTGTGGTTTTTTATGGTGATGTGTATAAATACAGCAACTAAGCCTTCTAGGGAGATAAAATAATCATTACCTACTTATAGACAAGGCAATACATTTCTAAAGAAGAGTGTTAAAATCATGATGATATCAGGGTTAACAGTATATCTAAAATTACTGATGTAAAAACTTTGTGTTGCCTAATTATGTTGTAAATCATGCATTATCTCAATAAACGCCCACTCACAAATACCATGCATTATCTCAATAAACGCCCACTCACAAATACCATGCATTATCTCATTAAACGGCCACTCACAAATACCATGCATAAGCTTCGAACATACACTAATAAATTCAAGTTGCATTGAATTTAATACTTAACAATATATGACATGTTTATACTAAAACACAGATTGGTATGTATTCATTTAATAGTTGAGAATAGCATATAATCCGTTACTCACTTGAAATGCAGTTCAAGGAATACAGACCAGTGGTTTTATGTAGAGTTTGATAGGAATTTTACAATTAACTGTGTCAACCTAAACCACGTAACAACAAACAATGAGAAAAAGTTAGCGTCTTACATTTTTTGTAATACTTTGCTATTTAATATTTTAATTTAGCACTTTACAATTAGCAGTTTAGCAATATCCTATTAGCAATTTAACACTTTCCTATTTAATATTTCAACATTTCAGGGATTTCCTGTTAATAAATTGTGAAGGATTTACTGCAAATGAAAGTCTTTGCCATCCAAGATATGATTGCGGCAGACTATTTTCTAAAAGTCCGTTCGAAAGACTGAAATAACGAAACACTGAGCAAAAAAGCCAGTTATTCGTATCCTGTCAGCGCTTATATATGTACCTGTGACAAAGCATCAAATTCTCAAAGATGAAAACCACTGTTTCTATCTTACTTTTAGATTTCGGCTCTTTTTCTGCTCTGCATTGCACCCCATCAAAGACTTTAGACTAAATATAGCCTAATTGGAGAAGGCGCTTGTCCTAGTGGTTAGACTGTTTCACTCACAATTGCTAAGATCGTTGGTTCGATTCCCAGACCGAGCGGTGCGTTGTGCTCTTGAGCAAAACACTTCATTTCACGTTGCTCCAGCCCGCCTTCGATAAAGGGGAAATGTTGGTCAGCTCGCCATTCGAAGGCTGAAACAATACAAAGCGCATTGTAATCCGCGATGTATAACAACATCTGATAGAGTGGTCGGTCACGTGATCAGATGATAGCCTAATTCATCTTGATATAAATAAGTATTATGTCATTTTCTGATATGAAAGACAAAAATATTGAATAACTGAGATTAAACTCTTAAACCATCTACATTTATGAAAGACTAGTATCCTGTTATAAGGGTACACATTAAACGTTCAGGATATTCCAACCGTTTCGCTTTTTAATAGACGAAACACCCATTTTGAACAGAATGTAGAAAATTCATAAACCACAAAGTAATCGTATTCTCGAAAGACTACATGTTGCTAAAGCAAACGTTTTCTTTGATTTCGAAATCTTTTTATTTTTCTTCTTTACTACGATGTAGCATCTTTCGTAATCTTGACTTTTGCTAATTAAAATGTAATCATTTATAAAGAAAACCCATGATTACTCCGTGAGTCTATTGATCACTGTATATTACTTCTCCATTACTCTCCATATGTTCTCGATAATTCTTGTGTATATCAGACTCACCTGCTATGTTTTTTCATTGCTCAAATGTATGTATATATATATATAAATGTGTGTGCATGGGTGTGTTCGTGTGTGTATGTATATGATCACATGCACACAAACACATACATACATGTGTGTGTGTGTATGTGTGTGCGTTTGTCTGTGCATGTGTATCTGTGTGTGTGTGTGTGTATGTGTGTGCGTTTGTCTGTGCATGTGTATCTGTGTGTGTGTGTGTGTTATATTTGTTGTTGCTCGGCATAATACATATATTCTAACGTGGTTCTACAAACTGTCGGTTCATGAATAAAAGATGTTATCGCACTCTACTAATTTTCAAAGTTGAATGTCTTATAGACAATTACTTGAATGTGAAGACATTAATATGATTAAAAACTAGTTGATTTACTGAAATGTATGGCAATAGACTTACAGAAAGAGAAGTTATGATTGCATATGTGTTAAGGTTTTTGTTCTTCTTTTTACAGGAGATTAGAATAAAACTGAAGTGAATTTGTTGGAAACAAAAATTCGTAATAAGATTGAAAACTTGGAACACCGGATTAGATACATTATACGAGATTATCTTCAATGCACTGATAGTAATAATTCTTTCAACCAAAATCTCAAGGCCTGGAATATTGGAGAATAGGAGGGTAGTCGATTAAATCAATACCAGAGCTCAACTGGTACTTATTTTATCATCAACACCAAAAAACAAAGACAACCTCTGTGGAATATGAACCCACAATGTAAAGCCGGAATAAATGATGTTAAGTACACGATCCGGAGTGCTAACGATTCTGCAAGCTCATCGCTTCATAGGTAACAGTAAAATATAATTAACAAGGGATTATATGTGTAGTGCAGTGAATTGAACATTTATTTTGTATATTCAAATCACAAAATCAAAGAAGAAAATAACTTTAGATATAGCTTCCCTTTAGTCCCGAAACTGAAGTCATTTCCAAAAATCCACAGTAATTGAAGAAATTGAAGGGTGCATTAGTGAGTGAGACTGCTTTTTGCTAAGTATAATGACAAGTTCGAGTACGATTCGATTCCATACGATTTCATTTATAGGGGTCTATTGTAATACTGGTTTAAATTTTTGACACAAAAGAAGTAATTTCAGGAGAGTGGGTAAGTCGACCACATTGACTCCAGTGCTCAGTTGGCACTTATCAAACCGACAGGATGAAAGGCAAAGTCGACCTCGGCGGAAATTGTACTCAGAACGTGAAGATGGGCGAAATGCTACTAAGCTTTTGCCCGGCGTGCTAACGATTCTACCAGCTCGCTGCCTTGCTCTATAGCACTGGTTCTCAACCGGGGTCCATACGACCCCAGGGGTTCCATATAAAATATTTCGTGGTCCACATAAGCAAAATAGTAAGTTGGATCCTCGCTATTATTTTTAGAGTCCATGAAAAAAATTGCTATAGATCTATTTATTGCAAGAACCAGCTGGATTTCTTTCTCTATCATTTTGCATAGACCAGCCTACACAAGTTAATGTGCAAAAGAAAAAAAAAACTAAATAAGATTTTTGAAAGAAGTTTCTATAAAATTAAATTTTAAGCATCGAATGACTATGCGGATCCACTAGTCTGCTGAGTCTCACTGATTTATAATAATAATAATCATACAGAGTAGTGCGTTTATAAGCAGTGGTAAGTTAATATGCGTCTCAGTCGGTTATGAAATCCCAACATAGGATTGAAACTGATATGAATAATTCAATCTTTTTTCCTTCAACCGAAATTTTGTTCATAGAGATAAGTTGTTTATATCTGTCTATTATATACAGTATTTCTTGTATTATTTTGTTATAGTTTTATGCACAATATGACATTGAAATAAAATGCTGTTGGGGTAACAGTAATTTCTTAACAGAACTAACACTGAAGTGTGTGCTTAAATATTCAACCCGATCTTTTTCAACCTTAGTGTGGTGCATTTATGAACATTGCCTACTGTGAGGAGATGATGAAAAGTATGAGTCATTAAAGAAATCTTAATATACGTTAGAAACTAACCCCGCTGGTTTACATTTTCTCTGTGTTAAGACACTGCATACAAAACGTGGTATTACTACTGAGTCCACAAAACCTGCAGAAATATTTTATAGCCAAGTAGAGTATTTAAACATTATTTCTCTCAGTTATATTACCATCCATATCAATAGATTCACAGTTTGAAGTCAATAAAATCACCCTAGGAGAAAATCATGTTTAAGAATTCATAGTCATCCTAAATATTAAGCGAAAAATCCTGTTGCTCTGACGCCATTTCTTGACTTGTGTTTAGGTAAAACCGTGTACAAATTTCTATTGCGTGATATAATTGACACCTACTTCTGTAGTTATGTGTACGTATATGTGGTTAGTATATTTGAAAGTAACTCAGTATAACTATAAAACATAGAGCATAATTTCGATCTGCAGGCCACTTGAGCACAGCAGGATTCCACTGCACCACTGCTCAACCAATCATTACGCAAACACAATTTATTATCTCTTGTATTGTCTGTTCTGGGTTACAATACTTCCATCATATCATCCATCATATGTTATCTATAATGTACTTATTTATCTATTCATTCATTTGTTTGCTTGTTTCTATGCATTGCACTGTTTCAGATGTACGAAATATAGAAACTACACAATATTGCTGTAGCAATGCGGGGTCAATTTACTTGCTGAATGATCACTCTGTAGATACTCCAAGAGACAAATTTGTCAAACCACATGCATAGATCTATGAGTTGCGAATATTTCGGGGTGTCTCTTCATTTGCCATTTTTTAAATCAGCCGGAAGCAAATCAGTTCTATATACGTTTCCTCAGCGTGGCATAGTAAGCAAATATAGGTAGTAGCCCTTTCTACTATAAGCACATGGACTAAAAATTGGGTGAGGGATTTAGTCGATTCCATAGATCCTAGTACTCAACTGGTACTTATTTTATCGAACCTGAAAATAATGAAAGGCAAAGTCGACCTCGGCAGAATATGAACTGAAAGCCTAAAGACGGACGAAATGCCGCTAAGCATTTTCCCCAGTGTGCTAATGACTCTGTCGGCTAGGTAATAGTGAAAATATTGGGTTGGCAACTAAGTTCCCGCCGTTTTTTTTTAATTTTGGAATTTATTGCGTTTCTAAATTTTGGAATCTATTTTTTTCGAGAATTCTATTTTTGAATCATTTTGGAATCTATTATATTTTCTTTTTTTTTTTATAGTTAATTTTAGTTAATTTTTGTTTATTTCCAGATCATTAAAATGGAATGTCAAGTTAAGAAAAACGACCATTTTCGACACCTCCTTCTTTTTGCTTTTAATCAAGGTTGTAAGGCCGCAGACGCTGCTCGCTACATTTGTGCTGTATATAGACGGGGTGCCATAACTGAAAGAACCGCTCGTGATTGGTATGCCAAGTTCAAAAATGGAAATTTTGACCTCAAAGACGCACCTCGTTCTGTCCGTCCAGTTGAGTTCGATGAAGAGCGAATAAACCAACTTTTGCAGGAAAGTTCTCGTCGAACGACAAGGGAACTGGTAGAAAAAATGGAATGCTCCCACACTGCTATAGAGAAGCATCTTCACTCGATGGGAAAGGTTCAGATGTATGGAGCATGGATTCCGCATGCTTTAAGTGACAACAACAAAAAATAACGAACCACAATCTCCGTTGGTTTGCTTACTCGTCACCGCTCAACTCATGGACACAAGCAACGATATTTTTTACCGAATCGTTACTGGAGACGAAAAATGGTGCCTGTATATCAACATGAAACAGCGTAAGGAATGGCTTAGTCCCGGTAAACAAGCGACACCGCGCGCGAAACAAGATCTTCATCCGCGTAAAACGATGTTGTGCGTACGTTGGGACTGGGAAGGCATTATCCATTACGAATTGCTTGAACGGAACCGAACGGTCAACGCAGAACTCTATGTTCAACAGATCGAAAGACTCAATACGGCTATTCAAGAGAAAAGACTTAATCGGCAGCATGGAGTTCTTCTGCTGCACGACAACGCCCGCCCTCATATCGCCAATATGACCAAGGAAGCCATTCAAACGCATGGCTGGGAAGCTCAGCTACACCCGCCGTACTCTCCTCATTTGGCACCAGCAGATTTCCACCTTTTTCAATCTCTTTCAAAATGCTATACGCGGAGTTTCATTCAATACTGATGCAGAATTGAGAGCTTGGTTAGATCAATTTTTTCGTGTCGAAATCGGGTGATTTCTAACAACGAGGTTTTGAAAATTGTATTGAACGTTGGGAAGAAATTGTAAACAACAAGGGTGAATACATTGTTGACTAATTAGTTGTCATCTTTGAATAAACCTTTTAAAGATTTAAAATTTTAAAAAACGACGGGAACTTAGTTGCCAACCCAATGTAATTAACTATACATTATATGTGTAGTGAAGTAAACTGCACATTTAATTTGTAAATTAAATTCACAAAGGCAATGAAGAGAAATAGCGTTAGGTATAGCTTCCTTTTTGTGTCGAAATCCACATTGATTGAAAAAGTTGAAGCGTGCATTGGTGAGTGAGACCAAGCAAAATTACCACATTTTGATATATTACAAAATGTGTTTCTTTTTAACGGTGAATTTATAAAAGAGTTTTACCTGTTCTGTGAGGAACTTCCAGTACCAAGAAACTTGTGAGGTTCGACTAAGACTTTTGGGATCCAAAAAAGAAAATATATACAAAGATAAGAATCTTGGAAGAAGTCTGGTAAAGTCGATGTGTTGTAATGGAACTCTTTCATTGAACCAATTCCGAACGTGAGCATATTGTATGTTATGACACTTGCTCAACATTTGATCAAAAAATTCGTTTCGCTGGCTTTCTGTCCATAAATCGAACTGAAATTAAAATCAAGAAAATATGAAATTTTTGTTTCGCATAACGACAATTGAATTAATATAAAGGCTTCTCTGGTGCAAACTGCAATAACAATGTTGTTTTATATTGCTTTTTAATGCAGTACATATATTTACCAAAATTACAAATATATATATATATATATATATATCTTGAAATACTAAAGAGTAAATTTATTCAATAAAATCGCCATTGGCTTCAACCACGTCCTCCAGACCAGTGCTTCTGAAACTATCTGATGTGGCGTACTGGCAGTTTTCTTTTTTTTTTTTACAATCTGCCAGGGACCGATGATATTTTTTAGTAATATTAATTTATACCGGAAACAATATATATAATGAATATGTAAATAAAATGATGTCATAACACCTATCCCAGATCTAAATCAATTTTAATAAACTGTATATCATTCCAACAATTTCAGATGAAAATGTTTTTAGTTGCAATGCTTTTCATCACAAGTCTGCCATCTGGATGGACATGGGTTTAAGCAACCAGAACCTGTCTAGTTGGGGAAAATAATACCGTAAATTCTCCGGCAGTTACAGAATCAGTCTCAGTACAAGGCGTCACGTATTTTACTGACTTCAAAAGAAAAGCGAATTCGTTATGAGATGGCTTTGAGAATTGTTATAAATGCCGCAATTCATTATCTCTGACGCTCTAACGATTCAAATATATTTGTGGCAACATATATGCTAGAATTGATATGTTATTGGCAAGTGTTATTCATTTTATGTGTGGGAGTGGGGAGCATAATAAGTTAGAGAATTATCGATATTTATGTTAGTTTTACTGCAAAAACATGTAATAGAAACCAAGAAGTTTAAGGTTTTCCGGCTCAATACCTAGTTACCACTAAATGCTTTGTCCGTATATATATAGTTCATTGTTTACGTTTTTTGTTTGCGCTACAGTGAACGATATGGCAGCACAGTCAACAAAGTATCATCTTGGAAATGTTGTAGTTATATGTGCTAGACATATTTAGGGAAATTGGTCGTCAATAAAGATAAACACGTATTTGCATGCGTAAAAGCATGTATGTATGTGTATGTTTCTATGTATGCATATGCAAAGATGTCACCACAATATTACCTCGAATTTGCAGGAGCTGTTTATATCGTAGAATCATGTATATGTTTGTGTGTATGAATATATATATGCATGTAAATATGTTTGCATGTATGTGTGAATATTTATATATATATATATATATATATATATATATGTGTGTGTGTGTGTGTGTGTGTGTGTGTGTGTGTGTGTGTGTGTGTGTGTGTGTGTGTGTGTACGTGTGTGTGTGTTTATGTGTGTGTGTGTGTGTATGTATATGTATATGTATATATATATACCGGAGTAAGCACATAAAATGTGCAACAAGGTGGAAAAAAGAGTACTCAAATACCAGAGGTAGAGTAATATGCTTTATTTAAAAGCAGCAGAAATATAACAAAAGACTGTTACTCGGAG